>NC_138300.1:56207500-56235000 GCF_965601325.2 Salmo salar
ACTCTATACTACTCTATTCTACTCTACACTACTCTATACTACTCTATTCTACTCTATCCTACTCTATACTACTCTAACCAACACTAATCTATTCTATCCTACTCTATCCTACTCTAACCTACACTAACCTACTCTATCCTACTCTATACTACTCTATACTACTCTAACCTACTCTATCCTACTCTACCCTACTCTATACTACTCTTTTCTACTCTATCCTACTCTACACTACTCTATACTACTCTACACTACTCTATGCTACTCTATCCTACTCTGTCCTACTCTAACCTACTCTATTCTACTCTATTATTTTCTACTCTACACTGCTCTATTCTACTCTATACTACTCTATTCTACTCTACACTACTCTAACCTACACTAACCTACTCTATCCTACTTTATACTACTCTATACTACTCTAACCTACTCGATCCTACTCTATCCTACTCTACCCTACTCTATACTACTCTTTTCTACTCTATCCTACTCTACACTACTCTATACTACTCTATCCTACTCTATCCTACTCTACCCTACTCAATACTATTCTATTCTACTCTATCCTACTCTATACTACTCTAACCTACTCTATCCTACTCTAACCTACACTAACCTACTCTATCCTACTTTATACTACTCTATACTACTCTAACCTACACTAATCTACTCTATTCTACTCTATCCTACTCTAACCTACACTAACCTACTCTATCCTACTTTATACTACTCTATACTAATCTATCCTACTCCATCCTACTCCACCCTACTCTATACTACTCTTTTCTACTCTATCCTACTCTACACTATGCTATCCTACTCTATCCTACTCTATCTTACTCTAACCTACTCTATCCTACTCTACCCTACTCTATACTACTCTATACTACTCTATCCTACTCTACACTACTCTATGCTACTCTATCCTACTCTATTTTCTACTCTACACTGCTCTATTCTACTCTATACTACTCTATTCTACTCTACACTACTCTACACTACTCTATACTACTCTATTCTACTCTACACTACTCTATACTACTCTATTCTACTCTATCCTACTCTATACTACTCTAACCTACACTAATCTATTCTATCCTACTCTATCCTACTCTAACCTACACTAACCTACTCTATCCTACTCTATACTACTCTATACTACTCTAACCTACTCTATCCTACTCTACCCTACTCTATACTACTCTTTTCTACTCTATCCTACTCTACACTACTCTATACTACTCTACACTACTCTATGCTACTCTATCCTACTCTGTCCTACTCTAACCTACTCTATTCTACTCTATTATTTTCTACTCTACACTGCTCTATTCTACTCTATACTACTCTATTCTACTCTACACAACTCTAACCTACACTAACCTACTCTAACCTACTTTATACTACTCTATACTACTCTAACCTACTCGATCCTACTCTATCCTACTCTACCCTACTCTATACTACTCTTTTCTACTCTATCCTACTCTACACTACTCTATACTACTCTATCCTACTCTATCCTACTCTACCCTACTCAATACTATTCTATTCTACTCTATCCTACTCTATACTACTCTAACCTACTCTATCCTACTCTAACCTACACTAACCTACTCTATCCTACTTTATACTACTCTATACTACTCTAACCTACACTAATCTACTCTATTCTACTCTATCCTACTCTAACCTACACTAACCTACTCTATCCTACTTTATACTACTCTATACTAATCTATCCTACTCCATCCTACTCCACCCTACTCTATACTACTCTTTTCTACTCTATCCTACTCTACACTATGCTATCCTACTCTATCCTACTCTATCTTACTCTAACCTACTCTATCCTACTCTACCCTACTCTATACTACTCTATCCTACTCTATTCTACTCTATCCAACTCTATCCAACTCTATGCTACTCTTTCCTACTCTATGCTACTCTATCCAACTCTATTCTACTCTATACTACTCTATCCAACTCTATGCTACTCTGTGCTACTCTATTCTACTCTATCCCTGGAAACGAAGTCTGGCACCCTATTACTTATTTAGTTCACTTCTTTTGACCAGGGCTCATTTGACACGGGTAAAAGTAGTGCACGGTCCATATCGTTCTGGTAAAAGTAGTGCACGGTCCATAGGGTTCTGGTAAAAGTAGTGAGACTATATAGGGAAAATTGGGACGCAGCCCAAGGACATGCCTGCCACAGTGACTTCAGCTGTCCTTAGGCCAACACGTCACTCACACCAGTACCCTAAACAACGCCCCGGGGGCCCATTTCTTCTGTAGACTGAATAATACTGCAAAAGTAAGTTGAATACTAAAGACCTAAGCTAACGCACTCCAAAACCTGACACATGCAGAGTCATTGCTTCAAAAGAAAACCCATAAGCTCCTTTTCACAGAGACTGTCGTTCTTCCAGCGGTTTAATTTGGAGAAAGAATGAGTGCTGCTGCTGTCTCAATCCGAAACAGTAGAAGAAACGACTCCCAAATGAGACCCTATTCACTATATATATAGTGCACTACTTTTGACCAGGGCACATCTACATTTGACCAGAGCCCTAATGGGTCCTAGTCAAAAGTAGTGCACTATATAGGGAATAGGGTCTCATTTGGGATGCGTTCAGATAAAAGCTCTTGTGCTGGGCTGGGCTCTTTCTAATGCTCAGCCTGCACGTTTATCTTGCATTTTGTTAGTCATTTAATTATTGAAGCTGTTCCTCTCTTCTCTCCTTCTGTGGGGTATGACTAATGTGAGTTCAAGAAGATACAGAAGCACTTTTAATGTGATGTCTTTCTTTTGTGCTGAGAAACAATGGCGGTTGTAACCCAGGGGCTTGGTGGTGTTCTGGGAGAGGAAAAAAGAGACGGCTATGTAACAATGTTCAGTCCTCCCCTATATGACCCTAGGATCAGAACAGAACAGCCAGTCAGGCAGCAGGCCCACTGGGGAGTATGGAGGTCAGGAGATGGGCATCGAGGGCCATGCCAGTCATAGTACAGACAATAGGAAGACATTTCTGAAAGCGCTTAGACAAACATGTACATTGGAGGAGAGTTGTGTTTGTAAAGGTTGGTGATCGCCGTGAGCTTTATCACACAATGAAATAACAGACAATGTTGAAGTGCATTTTTTTAAGGTGTCTGATGAAAAGAAAGAAAGAAAGAAATAAAGAAAGAAAGAAAGAAAGAAAAAAACTATAGACTGAAAAAAAGGCCTTGGTAAAACTGCTCCAAGGGCCTCCCCTCTAGAAATGTCTACAGAGGGAGGGATGGAAAATAGAGAGGGATGGAAAATAGAGAGGGATGGAAAATAGAGAGGGATGGAAAATAGAGAGATATGGAAAATATAGAGGGATGGAAAATAGAGAGGGATGGAAAATAGAGAGCAGCAGAAAATAAGAAAGGAAGCAGGACTTTGAGGACTTTAAAGAGAAAGAGGCTGTGGAGTGAACGGGAGAGAATGTTTACCCAGGGAATTAGTTCAGGATCATTGTGTGCTGTGGCACGGGGCATTAGTTCCCTAGCTCCATTTCAGGGCCCAAGTGGCTCAAGCGGCGCTCCCCCAGGGCAAGCCTAATTACCACAGGACTAGAGCCATTAAAATGCTTAACTAACCTCGTTTTGGAGAAACGCACAGATTAGCGCCAGCCTCCAGCAAAGTGTCGGGATAACCCTGCTGCTGCCTAATACCCTCTTTGATTCTTTTTTTGGAGAGTGGAGAGGAAGAGGGAGGTGGAGAGGAAGAGGGAGAGGAGAGGAGAGGAGAGGAGAGGAGAGGAGAGGAGAGGAGAGGAGAGGAGAGGAGAGGAGAGGAGAGGAGAGGAGAGGAGAGGAGAGGAGAGGAGAGGAGAGGAGAGGAGAGGAGAGGAGAGGAGGTGGTAGTGGTGGAATGGGTGTGGGATATGTAAAGTTTGAAGCTCAATACATAAGAAGTTCTCCTGTCTTTAGAATCAGGAGTGGAATGGAGAGTACGGAGGACTCGGAGGTAGCAGGTTACACAGGCTGTCCAAGGTGTTACAGAGTGTATACAATGACTGTATGATCTGTATAACTGATGTGCACAAACATAGTAATCATTGACTGTACAGTAAGTAAATACCAACGAGGCAGATATCTTTATAATGGTGAGCCTGACAAAAAAAACACCGCTGGGTGCCGTGCGTAATAAAACCACTACTGAAAAGATAATTATGATGGTAACTTTGCTTTGTTTTAACATAAACTGACTGTGTGACTCAGTCTAGACTGGTTCTGTGTGCTGTCATACGTAATAGTCTGCTTATAAACAACAAGAAAACAATTAACATAATCTGATATCAATAGCTATGCTAAAATGAGACACAGGGTATTTTGTTTACTATATAATACATATGTCAGTCATCTCAATGATAAAGTGCGTGGTACTATGCAGATGTCGATCACTTTTTCTTTGGCAGTAAATGAATTGGTTGTACTAACCCACTGTGTTTTGCAGCCATTTTGAGAGGACATGAATATAGCGTCTGAAAGCACAATGTCTCTCTTTGTCCCAGATAACAGATGGGATTTATCGGTTTATTTCAACGATCGTCTGACAATCATGTTACAACATTGTATTCTTTTTTGTTATTTAAGAACTGGGGCATTTTTCACCTGTTAATGTGCTTAACCATTTAATACCATCTATACAATACATTGAGTAGACATAAGAGGACTCAGTATGTCCTGTGGATGCACTAATGTTGTTGTTTGTGCAAGCAGACACTGTACACGTTGTCACTGCTACACATTTGTCAGTACGAGAAAATAAAAATGTACCCTCTCTCTCTTGTTATTTCCATTTTAATCACCATATACAGCCTGTTTAATCGATAATGAAATGTCCAAAATCCGGTTCCACAAATTCAATACACTTTGTGCCTTTCCTATTTACAACATGGAAGTACTTTAAATACATTTGGATCCAAGAAAAGGAAAACTAATGCTAAATTAAAGGAGCATAAGCATTGATAATTATTTTACTTATTCCAAGACGAACTAATCCTTTTAGTGTAAAGACGAGAAAAGAAAGGAAGGAAAAAGACTTTAATAAATAAATAAAGACAGAAATAAATAAGTAATGTCAGGGGAGATGTAGTGCGGAGACGCGATAATGGCTAAGCTAGCTAATAACATCTTTGTTTTCAGCAAGCACTGTGCCTCGGTCTCTAGAGCCACCAGAGGACTTCTGCCGGTCGTTCCACACTCTGGAAGAGAGATGCTGAGGCCTCCTCTCCTCTCCTCCTTCTCCTCTACCTCCTTCTCCTCTCCTCCTTCTCCTCTACCTCCTCCTATGAATCAACTTCTCATACATCCTAGTACAGTAGGAAGGTGGAGGAGGCCAGGTGTAGCCTACAGTATACTACAGTAGGAAGGTGGAGGAGGCCAGGTGTAGTCTACAGTATACTACAGTAGGAAGGTGGAGGAGGCCAGGTGTAGCCTACAGTATACTACAGTAGGAAGGTGGAGGAGGCCAGGTGTAGCCTACAGTATACTACAGTAGGCTCTTCCCTGTGGACACACTTGTTCCTGTCCCTAATACCTGGGGAAGCAGCTTGATCCTGAGACAATGAGGCCAACTAGCTTCCTTTTCTGCGGAGATTTGTTCCACGTCTTAAGGCCTTGAATGAAATCCTGCATCCTGGATATTATTCCTGGCTCCACTAACACAAACAATGCGGAGCGTTCAGTAAGACGCTGTGAAAACTTATTGTGATTCTTTTTTTTTTATGTCCATAGTGGATTTATTGCTCAATTCTGCCTTTCCTCTGGACACTAATAAATGACTTGAAGACCTTGAAAAGTTGAATTTGAAATAGAGCTTGTCTTGCCAGTCGAGACTTGGGAATAAAACAATCACTTTTTCAGCAGCCGGCAGACTGGTCGTGTTGTGACGTGGTGGAGAGGATGGGAGAGGAGTCAAGGAGGAGCAATATTTATCCCCCTGCCCTTGGACATGACCTGCATTCATCCAAACTCATTCAAACGTCTCGATCACAGAAGGCCAGCTAACACGGCGATAGGTCCTTTTCATTACAGCAACACCGATCATTTATCTTGGTGACGTGTAAAGAAGGCATCCTCTTACTTCATAAAGTTCATTGAGACAGAAAAACACTAGTGTTGAAAAAAGGAAAATGTTTTTGTGATAAATCACAAATTGCAATGTAAAAAATGCAAAATGTCTGTATGATTACAGAGGATAACAACTAAAATATGTACAGTTGCTATAATGTTTGGTGTTGGCTGATCCTGGCCCTCACACTAACAGTTGCTATAACGTTTGGTGTTGGCTGATCCTGGCCCTCATACTAACAGTTGCTATAATGTTTGGTGTTGGCAGATCCTGGCCCTCACACTAACAGTTGCTATAATGTTTGGTGTTGGCTGATCCTGGCCCTCATACTAACAGTTGCTATAATGTTTGGTGTTGGCTGATCCCAGCCCTCACACTAACAGTTGCTATAATGTTTGATGTTGGCTGATCCTGGCCCTCTCACTAACAGTTGCTATAATGTTTGGTGTTGGCTGATCCTGGCCCTCACACTAACAGTTGCTATAATGTTTGGTGTTGGCTGATCCTGGCCCTCACACTAACAGTTGCTATAATGTTTGGTGTTGGCTGATCCTGGCCCTCACACTAACAGTTGCTATAATGTTTGGTGTTGGCTGATCCTGGCCCTCTCACTAACAGTTGCTATAATGTTAGGTGTTGGCTGATCCTGGCCCTCACACTAACAGTTGCTATAATGTTTGGTCTTGGCTGATCCTGGCCCTCACACTAACAGTTGCTATAATGTTTGGTGTTGGCTGATCCTGGCCCTCACACTAACAGTTGCTATAATGTTTGGTGTTGGCTGATCCTGGCCCTCACACTAACAGTTGCTATAATGTTTGGTGTTGGCTGATCCTGGCCCTCATACTAACATTTGTAATAACTTTTTGGTGTTGGCTGATCCTGGCCATCACACTAACAGTTGCAATAATGTTTGGTGTTGAATGATCCTGGGCCCCACACTAACAGTTGCTATAATGTTTAGTGTTGGCTGATCCTGGCCCTCACGCTAACAGTTGCTATAATGTTTGGTGTTGGCTGATCCTGGCCCTCACACTAACAGTTGCTATAATGTTTGGTGTTGGCTGATCCTGGCCCTCACACTAACAGTTGCTATAATGTTTGGTGTTGGCTGATCCTGGCCCTCACACTAACAGTTGCTATAATGTTTGGTCTTGGCTGATCCTGGCCCTCACACTAACAGTTGCTATAATGTTTGGTGTTGGCTGATCCTGGCCCTCATACTAACAGTTGTAATAATGTTTGGTGTTGGCTGATCCTGCCCCTCACACTAACAGTTGCTATAATGTTTGGTGTTGGCTGATCCTGGCCCTCACACTAACAGTTGCTATAATGTTTGGTGTTGGCTGATCCTGGCCCTCACATTAACAGTTGTAATAACGTTTGGTGTTGGCTGATCCTGGCCCTCACACTAACAGTTGCTATAACGTTTGGTGTTGGCTGATCCTGGCCCTCTCACTAACAGTTGCTATAATGTTTGGTGTTGGCTGATCCTGGCCCTCACACTAACAGTTGCTATAATGTTTGGTGTTGGCTGATCCTGGCCCTCACACTAACAGTTGCTATAATGTTTGGTGTTGGCTGATCCTGTCCCTCTCACTAACAGTTGCTATAATGTTTGGTGTTGGCTGACCCTGGCCCTCACACTAACAGCTGCTATAATGTTTGGTGTTGGCTGATCCTGGCCCTCACAATAACAGTTGCTATAATGTTTGGTTTTGGCTGATCCTGGCCCTCACACTAACAGTTGCTATAATGTTTGGTGTTGGCTGATCCTGGCCCTCACACTAACAGTTGCTATAATGTTTGGTGTTGGCTGATCCTGGCCCTCACACTAACAGTTGCTATAATGTTTGGTGTTGGCTGATCCTGGCCCTCATACTAACAGTTGTAATAATGTTTGGTGTTGGCTGATCCTGCCCCTCACACTAACAGTTGCTATAATGTTTGGTGTTGGCTGATCCTGGCCCTCACACTAACAGTTGCTATAATGTTTGGTGTTGGCTGATCCTGGCCCTCACATTAACAGTTGTAATAACATTTGGTGTTTTCTGATCCTGGCCCTCATACTAACAGTTGCTATAATGTTTGGTGTTGGCTGATCCTGGCCCTCACACTAACAGTTGCTATAATGTTTGGTGTTGGCTGATCCTGGCCCTCATACTAACAGTTGCTATAATGTTTGGTGTTGGCTGATCCCGGCCCTCACACTAACAGTTGCTATAATGTTTGGTGTTGGCTGATCCTGGCCCTCTCACTAACAGTTGCTATAATGTTTGGTGTTGGCTGATCCTGGCCCTCACACTAACAGTTGCTATAATGTTTGGTGTTGGCTGATCCTGGCCCTCAAACTAACAGTTGCTATAATGTTTGGTGTTGGCTGATCCTGGCCCTCACACTAACAGTTGCTATAATGTTTGGTGTTGGCTGATCCTGGCCCTCTCACTAACAGTTGCTATAATGTTTGGTGTTGGCTGATCCTGGCCCTCATACTAACAGTTGCTATAATGTTTGGTGTTGGCTGATCCTGGCCCTCACACTAACAGTTGCTATAATGTTTGGTGTTGGCTGATCCTGGCCCTCACACTAACAGTTGCTATAATGTTTGGTGTTGGCTGATCTTGGCCCTAATACTAACATTTGTAATAACTTTTTGGTGTTGGCTGATCCTGGCCATCACACTAACAGTTGCGATAATGTTTGGTGTTGAATGATCCTGGGCCCCACACTAACAGTTGCTATAATGTTTAGTGTTGGCTGATCCTGGCCCTCACGCTAACAGTTGCTATAATGTTTGGTGTTGGCTGATCCTGGCCCTCACACTAACAGTTGCTATAACGTTTGGTTTTGGCTGATCCTGGCCCTCACACTAACAGTTGCTATAATGTTTGGTGTTGGCTGATCCTGGCCCTCACACTAACAGTTGCTATAATGTTTGGTCTTGGCTGATCCTGGCCCTCACACTAACAGTTGCTATAATGTTTGGTGTTGGCTGATCCTGGCCCTCATACTAACAGTTGTAATAATGTTTGGTGTTGGCTGATCCTGCCCCTCACACTAACAGTTGCTATAATGTTTGGTGTTGGCTGATCCTGGCCCTCACACTAACAGTTGCTATAATGTTTGGTGTTGGCTGATCCTGGCCCTCACATTAACAGTTGTAATAACGTTTGGTGTTTGCTGATCCTGGCCCTCACACTAACAGTTGCTATAACGTTTGGTGTTGGCTGATCCTAGCCCTCTCACTAACAGTTGCTATAATGTTTGGTGTTGGCTGATCCTGGCCCTCACACTAACAGTTGCTATAATGTTTGGTGTTGGCTGATCCTGGCCCTCACACTAACAGTTGCTATAATGTTTGGTGTTGGCTGATCCTGGCCCTCACACTAACAGTTGCTATAATGTTTGGTGTTGGCTGATCCTGGCCCTCTCACTAACAGTTGCTATAATGTTTGGTGTTGGCTGACCCTGGCCCTCACACTAACAGTTGCTATAATGTTTGGTGTTGGCTGATCCTGGCCCTCACAATAACAGTTCCTATAATGTTTGGTTTTGACTGATCCTGGCCCTCACACTAACAGTTGCTATAATGTTTGGTGTTGGCTGATTCTGGCCCTCACACTAACAGTTGCTATAATGTTTGGTGTTGGCTGATCCTGGCCCTCACACTAACAGTTGCTATAATGTTTGGTGTTGGCTGATCCTGGCCCTCATACTAACAGTTGTAATAATGTTTGGTGTTGGCTGATCCTGCCCCTCACACTAACAGTTGCTATAATGTTTGGTGTTGGCTGATCCTGGCCCTCACACTAACAGTTGCTATAATGTTTGGTGTTGGCTGATCCTGGCCCTCACATTAACAGTTGTAATAACATTTGGTGTTGGCTGATCCTGGCCCTTATACTAACAGTTGCTATAATGTTTGGTGTTGGCTGATCCTGGCCCTCACACTAACAGTTGCTTTAATGTTTGGTGTTGGCTGATCCTGGCCCTCACATTAACAGTTGTAATAACATTTGGTGTTGGCTGATCCTGGCCCTTATACTAACAGTTGCTATAATCTTTGGTGTTGGCTGATTCTGGCCCTCACACTAACAGTTGCTAGAATGTTTGGTGTTGGCTGATCCTGGCCCTCATACTAACAGTTGCTATAATGTTTGGTGTTGGCTGATCCCAGCCCTCACACTAACAGTTGCTATAATGTTTGGTGTTGGCTGATCCTGGCCCTCTCACTAACAGTTGCTATAATGATTGGTGTTGGCTGATCCTGTCCCTCACACTAACAGTTGCTATAATGTTTGGTGTTGGCTGATCCTGGCCCTCAAACTAACAGTTGCTATAATGTTTGGTGTTGGCTGATCCTGGCCCTAACACTAACAGTTGCTATAATGTTTGGTGTTGGCTGATCCTGGCCCTCTCACTAACAGTTGCTATAATGTTTGGTGTTGGCTGATCCTGGCCCTCATACTAACAGTTGCTATAATGTTTGGTGTTGGCTGATCCTGGCCCTCACACTAACAGTTGCTATAATGTTTGGTGTTGGCTGATCCTGGCCCTCACACTAACAGTTGCTATAATGTTTGGTGTTGGCTGATCTTGGCCCTAATACTAACATTTGTAATAACTTTTTGGTGTTGGCTGATCCTGGCCATCACACTAACAGTTGCAATAATGTTTGGTGTTGAATGATCCTGGGCCCCACACTAACAGTTGCTATAATGTTTGGTGTTGGCTGATCCTGGCCCTCACATTAACAGTTGTAATAACGTTTGGTGTTTGCTGATCCTGGCCCTCACACTAACAGTTGCTATAATGTTTGGTGTTGGCTGATCCTAGCCCTCTCACTAACAGTTGCTATAATGTTTGGTGTTGGCTGATCCTGGCCCTCACACTAACAGTTGCTATAATGTTTGGTGTTGGCTGATCCTGGCCCTCACACTAACAGTTGCTATAATGTTTGGTGTTGGCTGATCCTGGCCCTCACACTAACAGTTGCTATAATGTTTGGTGTTGGCTGATCCTGGCCCTCTCACTAACAGTTGCTATAATGTTTGGTGTTGGCTGACCCTGGCCCTCACACTAACAGTTGCTATAATGTTTGTTGTTGGCTGATCCTGGCCCTCACAATAACAGTTGCTATAATGTTTGGTTTTGACTGATCCTGGCCCTCACACTAACAGTTGCTATAATGTTTGGTGTTGGCTGATTCTGGCCCTCACACTAACAGTTGCTATAATGTTTGGTGTTGGCTGATACTGGCCCTCACACTAAGAGTTGCTATAATGTTTGGTGTTGGCTGATCCTGGCCCTCATACTAACAGTTGTAATAATGTTTGGTGTTGGCTGATCCTGCCCCTCACACTAACAGTTGCTATAATGTTTGGTGTTGGCTGATCCTGGCCCTCACACTAACAGTTGCTATAATGTTTGGTGTTGGCTGATCCTGGCCCTCACACTAACAGTTGCTATAATGTTTGGTGTTGGCTGATCTTGGCCCTAATACTAACATTTGTAATAACTTTTTGGTGTTGGCTGATCCTGGCCATCACACTAACAGTTGCAATAATGTTTGGTGTTGAATGATCCTGGGCCCCACACTAACAGTTGCTATAATGTTTAGTGTTGGCTGATCCTGGCCCTCACGCTAACAGTTGCTATAATGTTTGGTGTTGGCTGATCCTGGCCCTCACACTAACAGTTGCTATAACGTTTGGTTTTGGCTGATCCTGGCCCTCACACTAACAGTTGCTATAATGTTTGGTGTTGGCTGATCCTGGCCCTCACACTAACAGTTGCTATAATGTTTGGTGTTGGCTGATCCTGGCCCTCACACTAACAGTTGCTATAATGTTTGTTGTTGGCTGATCCTGGCCCTCACACTAACAGTTGCTATAATGTTTGGTGTTGGCTGATCCTGGCCCTCACACTAACAGTTGCTATAATGTTTGGTGTTGGCTGATCCTGGCCCTCATACTAACAGTTGTAATAATGTTTGGTGTTGGCTGATCCTGCCCCTCACACTAACAGTTGCTATAATGTTTGGTGTTGGCTGATCCTGGCCCTCACACTAACAGTTGCTATAATGTTTGGTGTTGGCTGATCCTGGCCCTCACACTAACAGTTGCTATAATGTTTGGTGTTGGCTGATCCTGGCCCTCACATTAACAGTTGTAATAACATTTGGTGTTGGCTGATCCTGGCCCTTATACTAACAGTTGCTATAATCTTTGGTGTTGGCTGATCCTGGCCCTAACACTAACAGTTGCTATAATGTTTGGTGTTGGCTGATCCTGGCCCTCATACTTACAGTTGCTATAATGTTTGGTGTTGGCTGATCCCAGCCCTCACACTAACAGTTGCTATAATGTTTGGTGTTGGCTGATCCTGGCCCTCTCACTAACAGTTGCTACAATGTTTGGTGTTGGCTGATCCTGGCCCTCACACTAACAGTTGCTATAATGTTTGGTGTTGGCTGATCCTGGCCCTCACACTAACAGTTGCTATAATGTTTGGTGTTGGCTGATCCTGGCCCTCACACTAACAGTTGCTATAATGTTTGGTGTTGGCTGATCCTGGCCCTCTCACTAACAGTTGCAATAATGTTAGGTGTTGGCTGATCCTGGCCCTCACACTAACAGTTGCTATAATGTTTGGTGTTGGCTGATCCTGGCCCTCATACTAACAGTTGCTATAATGTTTGGTGTTGGCTGATCCTGGCCCTCATACTAACAGTTGCTATAATGTTTGGTGTTGGCTGATCCTGGCCCTCACAATAACAGTTGCTATAATGTTTGGTGTTGGCTGATCCTGGCCCTCATACTAACATTTGTAATAACTTTTTGGTGTTGGCTGATCCTGGCCATCACACTAACAGTTGCAATAATGTTTGGTGTTGAATTATCCTGGGCCCCACACTAACAGTTGCTATAATGTTTAGTGTTGGCTGATCCTGGCCCTCACACTAACAGTTGCTATAATGTTTGGTCTTGGCTGATCCTGTCCCTCACACTAACAGTTGCTATAATGTTTGGTGTTGGCTGATCCTGGCCCTCATACTAACAGTTGTAATAATGTTTGGTGTTGGCTGATCCTGCCCCTCACACTAACAGTTGCTATAATGTTTGGTGTTGGCTGATCCTGGCCCTCACATTAACAGTTGTAATAACGTTTGGTGTTGGCTGATCCTGGCCCTCACACTAACAGTTGCTATAACGTTTGGTGTTGGCTGATCCTGGCCCTCTCACTAACAGTTGCTATAATGTTTGGTGTTGGCTGATCCTGGCCCTCACACTAACAGTTGCTATAATGTTTGGTGTTGGCTGATCCTGGCCCTCACACTAACAGTTGCTATAATGTTTGGTGTTGGCTGATCCTGGCCATCTCACTAACAGTTGCTATAATGTTTGGTGTTGGCTGACCCTGGCCCTCACACTAACAGTTGCTATAATGTTTGGTGTTGGCTGATCCTGGCCCTCACAATAACAGTTGCTATAATGTTTGGTTTTGGCTGATCCTGGCCCTCACACTAACAGTTGCTATAATGTTTGGTGTTGGCTGATCCTGGCCCTCACATTAACAGTTGTAATAACATTTGGTGTTGGCTGATCCTGGCCCTCATACTAACAGTTGCTATAATCTTTGGTGTTGGCTGATCCTGGCCCTCACACTAACAGTTGCTATAATGTTTGGTGTTGGCTGATCCTGGCCCTCATACTAACAGTTGCTATAATGTTTGGTGTTGGCTGATCCCAGCCCTCACACTAACAGTTGCTATAATGTTTGGTGTTGGCTGATCCTGGCCCTCTCACTAACAGTTGCTATAATGTTTGGTGTTGGCTGATCCTGGCCCTCACACTAACAGTTGCTATAATGTTTGGTGTTGGCTGATCCTGGACCTCACACTAACAGTTGCTATAATGTTTGGTGTTGGCTGATCCTGGCCCTCACACTAACAGTTGCTATAATGTTTGGTGTTGGCTGATCCTGGCCCTCTCACTAACAGTTGCTATAATGTTTGGTGTTGGCTGATCCTGGCCCTCACACTAACAGTTGCTATAATGTTTGGTGTTGGCTGATCCTGGCCCTCATACTAACAGTTGCTATAATGTTTGGTGTTGGCTGATCCTGGCCCTCACACTAACAGTTGCTATAATGTTTGGTGTTGGCTGATCCTGGCCCTCACACTAACAGTTGCTATAATGTTTGGTGTTGGCTGATCCTGGCCCTCATACTAACAGTTGCTATAATGTTTGGTGTTGGCTGATCCCAGCCCTCACACTAACAGTTGCTATAATGTTTGTTCTTGGCTGATCCTGGCCCTCACACTAACAGTTGCTATAATGTTTGGTGTTGGCTGATCCTGGCCCTCACACTAACAGTTGCTATAATGTTTGGTGTTGGCTGATCCTGCCCCTCACACTAACAGTTGCTATAATGTTTGGTGTTGGCTGATCCTGGCCCTCACACTAACAGTTGCTATAATGTTTGGTGTTGGCTGATCCTGGCCCTCACAATAACAGTTGCTATAATGTTTGGTGTTGGCTGATCCTGGCCCTCACACTAACAGTTGCTATAATGTTTGGTGTTGGCTGATCCTGGCCCTCACACTAACAGTTGCTATAATGTTTGGTGTTGGCTGATCCTGGCCCTCACACTAACAGTTGCTATAATGTTTGGTGTTGGCTGATCCTGGACCTCACACTAACAGTTGCTATAATGTTTGGTGTTGGCTGATCCTGGCCCTCACACTAACAGTTGCTATAATGTTTGGTGTTGGCTGATCCTGGCCCTCTCACTAACAGTTGCTATAATGTTTGGTGTTGGCTGATCCTGGCCCTCACACTAACAGTTGCTATAATGTTTGGTGTTGGCTGATCCTGGCCCTCATACTAACAGTTGCTATAATGTTTGGTGTTGGCTGATCCTGGCCCTCACACTAACAGTTGCTATAATGTTTGGTGTTGGCTGATCCTGGCCCTCACACTAACAGTTGCTATAATGTTTGGTGTTGGCTGATCCTGGCCCTCATACTAACAGTTGCTATAATGTTTGGTGTTGGCTGATCCCAGCCCTCACACTAACAGTTGCTATAATGTTTGTTCTTGGCTGATCCTGGCCCTCACACTAACAGTTGCTATAATGTTTGGTGTTGGCTGATCCTGGCCCTCACACTAACAGTTGCTATAATGTTTGGTGTTGGCTGATCCTGCCCCTCACACTAACAGTTGCTATAATGTTTGGTGTTGGCTGATCCTGGCCCTCACACTAACAGTTGCTATAATGTTTGGTGTTGGCTGATCCTGGCCCTCACAATAACAGTTGCTATAATGTTTGGTGTTGGCTGATCCTGGCCCTCACACTAACAGTTGCTATAATGTTTGGTGTTGGCTGATCCTGGCCCTCACACTAACAGTTGCTATAATGTTTGGTGTTGGCTGATCCTGGCCCTCACACTAACAGTTGCTATAATGTTTGGTGTTGGCTGATCCTGGCCCTCATACTAACAGTTGTAATAATGTTTGGTGTTGGCTGATCCTGCCCCTCACACTAACAGTTGCTATAATGTTTGGTGTTGGCTGATCCTGGCCCTCACACTAACAGTTGCTATAATGTTTGGTGTTGGCTGATCCTGGCCCTCACATTAACAGTTGCTATAATGTTTGGTGTTGGCTTATCCTGGCCCTCATACTAACAGTTGCTACAATGTTTGGTTTTGGCTGATCCTGGCCCTCACACTAACAGTTGCTATAATGTTTGGTGTTGGCTGATCCTGGCCCTCACAATAACAGTTGCTATAATGTTTGGTGTTGGCTGATCCTGGCCCTCACACTAACAGTTGCTATAATGTTTGGTGTTGGCTGATCCTGGCCCTCACACTAACAGTTGCTATAATGTTTGGTGTTGGCTGATCCTGGCCCTCACACTAACAGTTGCTATAATGTTTGGTGTTGGCTGATCCTGGACCTCACACTAACAGTTGCTATAATGTTTGGTGTTGGCTGATCCTGGCCCTCACACTAACAGTTGCTATAATGTTTGGTGTTGGCTGATCCTGGCCCTCTCACTAACAGTTGCTATAATGTTTGGTGTTGGCTGATCCTGGCCCTCACACTAACAGTTGCTATAATGTTTGGTGTTGGCTGATCCTGGCCCTCATACTAACAGTTGCTATAATGTTTGGTGTTGGCTGATCCTGGCCCTCACACTAACAGTTGCTATAATGTTTGGTGTTGGCTGATCCTGGCCCTCACACTAACAGTTGCTATAATGTTTGGTGTTGGCTGATCCTGGCCCTCATACTAACAGTTGCTATAATGTTTGGTGTTGGCTGATCCCAGCCCTCACACTAACAGTTGCTATAATGTTTGTTCTTGGCTGATCCTGGCCCTCACACTAACAGTTGCTATAATGTTTGGTGTTGGCTGATCCTGGCCCTCACACTAACAGTTGCTATAATGTTTGGTGTTGGCTGATCCTGCCCCTCACACTAACAGTTGCTATAATGTTTGGTGTTGGCTGATCCTGGCCCTCACACTAACAGTTGCTATAATGTTTGGTGTTGGCTGATCCTGGCCCTCACAATAACAGTTGCTATAATGTTTGGTGTTGGCTGATCCTGGCCCTCACACTAACAGTTGCTATAATGTTTGGTGTTGGCTGATCCTGGCCCTCACACTAACAGTTGCTATAATGTTTGGTGTTGGCTGATCCTGGCCCTCACACTAACAGTTGCTATAATGTTTGGTGTTGGCTGATCCTGGCCCTCATACTAACAGTTGTAATAATGTTTGGTGTTGGCTGATCCTGCCCCTCACACTAACAGTTGCTATAATGTTTGGTGTTGGCTGATCCTGGCCCTCACACTAACAGTTGCTATAATGTTTGGTGTTGGCTGATCCTGGCCCTCACATTAACAGTTGCTATAATGTTTGGTGTTGGCTTATCCTGGCCCTCATACTAACAGTTGCTACAATGTTTGGTTTTGGCTGATCCTGGCCCTCACACTAACAGTTGCTATAATGTTTGGTGCTGGCCGATCCTGGCCCTCACACTAACAGTTGCTATAATGTTTGGTTTTGGCTGATCCTGGCCCTCACACTAACAGTTGCTATAATGTTTGGTTTTGGCTGATCCTGGCCCTCACACTAACAGTTGCTATAATGTTTGGTGTTGGCTGATCCTGGCCCTCTCACTAACAGTTGCTATAACGTTTGGTGTTGGCTGATCCTGGCCCTCATACTAACAGTTGCTATAACGTTTGGTGTTGGCTGATCCTGGCCCTCACACTAACAATTGCTATAATGTTTGGTGTTGGCTGATCCTGGCCCTCACACTAACAGCTGCTATAATGTTTGGAGTTGGCTGATCCTGGCCCTCACACTAACAGTTGCTATAATGTTTGGTGTTGGCTGACCCTGGCCCTCACACTAACAGTTGCTATAATGTTTGGTGTTGGCTGACCCTGGCCCTCACACTAACAGTTGCTATAATGTTTGGTGTTGGCTGATCCTGGCCCTCTCACTAACAGTTGCTATAATGTTTGGTGTTGGCTGATCCTGGCCCTCACACTAACAGTTGATAATACGATTTCCTTTTGTACTCTGATATCTGCACACAAGTAAGGAAAGAAAAGCCCCATATACTTTTACAGCTCTTCTTAAGTGCTTATCTGGTCTGCTGCTGCAGACCTATTCTGGATGTGTGGGAAACTAACATGAGCTCAGTCTTGCCTTTAATTTCGTGTTCAATTCAAAGAGATTACCTCAGAGGCACTATAGAGCAGGCTGCTTTTCCCCTATCAAATTAGACTATTATGGAAGTGGAGCTGGTCTTACACCTGATAAGCAGCAGCAGCAGCAGCTCTTCCTGGAGACAGATTCAACTCCAGCACACTGCAGCATCTGGTGGGACATGGCCTTTGGTGTAAAGGAACCTAAACATCTGGACATGGGGTTAGATAGTTGATTGTGTAGTACTGAGGTGAGGTTAGATAGTTAATTGTGTAGTACTGAGGTGAGGTTAGATAGTTGATTGTGTAGTACTGAGGTGAGGTTAGATAGTTGATTGTGTAGTACTGAGGTGAGGTTAGATAGTTGATTGTGTAGTACTGAGGTGGGGTTAGATAGTTGATTGGTTAGTACTGAGGTGGGGTTAGATAGTTGATTGTGTAGTACTGAGGTGAGGTTAGATAGTTAACCAGTTGAGAGGATAAGCATATTTGTGTTGCAGTTGAATTGCATTTACATAAATAATATAAAATGCCATGTACACATCCACAGCAGGTAGAGATTTACCTGTGACCAGCACCTGCACCTTTGCTAACCAACTCATCAAGTGCCCTTTCAGATGGTGGTATAATATATATATTTGGTTCTATACATATTTTGTCATTGTTGTTCTGAACCCACAACCCCCAAGTCGTTGTGACGTCGTCAATTTTGCCGCAGTCCAACCCTACGCCGTCCGTTGGTTTATCCTGTACGGAGCTCATGTGCGCTGGATTGTGCCTTTTTTGCCCTGTACTGAGATTGCATGCGCCCGGTATCCAAACATTGCATGCGCCCGGTATCCAAACATTGCATGCGCCCGGTATCCAAACATTGCATGCGCCCGGTATCCAAACATTGCATGGCTTGAAATCGAGTGTGTGTAGAAACCGTCCTAGTTTAATATCAAATATACTACCATAGCAGAATAACATTTCATTAACACTTGATTTACTTCATGATCAATATTTGGTTAAGTTGGCTGATAGCCTACGAGCAGCAACACTTTATAATTTATTTCCTTATAGAGTCATAGACGTGGAAAGGGTGCTGGAGGTGCAGCCGCACCCTTGATTCATTGAAATAAATTTGCCAAAGTTATGTAATTATTGCCGTCTTTTCAGAAAGAAATGAAATAATTCAGAATAGTCTACTACATCATGAGAAGGCCTACAATTTAGCCACAGAGGATCAATAGCTGATTTTACTAAATAGCCGTTAACTGTGTGCAGCCCAATAACAAGGCATATAGCCTACAGTCGGGAACGCGCAGAAAATCTGTCAGTTAACAGCAAAACAGACCTTTCAAAACACCGGTTGGAAAGCAAACGGCTCCCGCTGAAAAAGAGAAGACTCTAGTCTGTCTGCTGTAGGCTACCAAAATATTTTTATCAACTTACAAATAAACCTATTTAAGTGAACATTACAACGAGATAGAGGTAGGCTGTTGGCACGAGAGCATCGGCCATCACCAGCAAGTTAGCTGCGCATCATTGGATGAGTCAGTGAACGTGGAAAGCTTTTTTTAGGGCTATCATTTCCTCCTCATATTGCACAATAAGTGTCTCCCGACACCTTGGCCTAGACTATTAATGGAGTCAAGACTAGGTCTTTTTTATATATTAAGCTCAGATTCTCTGTTTGTCGGGGTCAAAGTAGCTCTACTTTGACGCTGACATTAAAACATGTAAAAAGTCCCCAGACATGTGTCCCGGACCTGCCTCTTCTCTACTGCTCTATGCCACTACACAAATGTGATGATATGCACACACTGCTTTGTTATAAAGGTTCCAGTATCTCAGAGACCCCCAGGTCTGCCCCCTGAAAGGTCTGTGCACGGCCCTGAGCCACAGTCTGCCCCCTGAAAGGTCTGTGCACGGCTCTGAGCCACAGTCTGCCCTCTGAAAGGTCTGTGCACGGCCCTGAGCCACAGTCTGCCCCCTGAAAGGTCTGTGCACGGCCCTGAGCCACAGTCTGCCCTCTGAAAGGTCTGTGCACGGCCCTGAGCCACAGTCTGCCCCCTGAAAGATCTGTGCACTGCCCTGAGCCACAGTCTGCCCCCTGAAAGGTCTGTGCACGGCCCTGAGCCACAGTCGGCCCCCTGAAAGGTCTGTGCACGGCCCTGAGCCACAGTCTGCCCTCTGAAAGGTCTGTGTACGGCCCTGAGCCAGTCTGCCACCTGAAAGGTCTGTGCACGGCCCTGAGCCACAGTCGGCCCCCTGAAAGGTCTGTGCACGGCCCTGAGCCACAGTCTGCCCCCTGAAAGGTCTGTGCACGGCCCTGAGCCACAGTCGGCCCCCTGAAAGATCTGTGTACGGCCCTGAGCCACAGTCGGCCCCCTGAAAGGTCTGTGTATGGCCCTGAGCCACAGTCTGCCCCCTGAAAGGTCTGTGCACGGCCCTGAGCCACAGTCTGCCCTCTGAAAGGTCTGTGTACGACCCTGAGCCACAGTCTGCCCCCTGAAAGGTCTGTGTACGGCCCTGAGCCACAGTCTGCCCCCTGAAAGGTCTGTGCACGGCCCTGAGCCACAGTCTGCCTGTGTGTAGCATTTCATATTTCATCATCATTAAAGCATATTATAAACTGGGTGGTTCGAGCCCTGAATGCTGATATGTCAGACCATATACCACGGGTATGACAAAACATTTATTTTTACTGCTCTAATTACGTTGGTAACCAGTTTATAACAGCAATAAGGCACCTTGGGGGTTTGTGATATATATTGGCCATATACCACACCCCCTCGGGCCTTATTGCTTAATTTTTTTAAATTAAAATAAATATTCCTTAGCATTCCTGTCTATCTGTCCTCATCTGGTTAGTTGCCTGTCTATCTGTCCCCATCTGGTTAATATTCTGTCTATCTGTCCCTGACTGCTTAGTATCCTGTCTATCTGTACCCATCTGGTTAGTATCCTGTCTATCTGTTCCCATCTGCTTAGTATTCTTTCTGTGAAACTGTTTAACCCACCCTGAAAGATATGAGATAACTTGTTCTTCCTCTCAACAGATGATATTAAGTGCCTGCCATTATCTCAGTAGGTCTGTATCATATTAGAATCTGCAATCGCAGGTCAGAAAGTATACGCCGCTCTTGTCTCGCCCAATGCTGCAGAATTACTTTCCTCCACACAATGCCAGGCTGAATGGGGCCCAGGCTTTGTCATTTAAACTGCATAGAGAGGCCAGAAATTGATTTTTATTGTAGATCTTCATATCTAATAAAGCTCTGAGGATCTCCTTTCTTCCTTGTCTGAATGGACACTGAATGCTTTCAATCTACTTGTGTGTTTCATGCATAAAAGTGGTTGGTCTGGACGATAGGAAGGGAATAAGGGGACGGGGGGGACGGGGGGGGGGACGCATGCCTTCTAAAAAACAATCCCCGTCTCTCTTTTCTTTTCTCATCCTCTTCTCTCTTTCTCTCTCTCCTTGGAAACCAGAAGTGGGGAGGATGGAGGGAGGGAGGAGAAGGAGGTGAAGGAGCCGGGGGTAATTGAAAAGTGAAATGTTTTTTCCTTCCTCTTTAGAGAAGAATGTGTCCTTTTCAAAGAGAAACCATAACCAGGACGGGATTCTAGCCAATAAAAAGGGCCTTACCGTGGATAGTCCTTCCTGTGGATAGTCCTTCCTGTGGATAGTCCTTCCTGTGGATAGTCCTTACTGTAGATAGATAGTAAAAGCCCAAAATAAATTCTAAAAGATACCCTAGTCTCTCACCTGATCTCTACTATTGTCTACAACAGAAAGTCTGCCTGGAGCGTCTAAAGTGACGTTATTGATCTGTGTCTCACTGCAAAACCCTGTATAGCCATCCAAACTCTGGACCATAAACCCTGTACAGCCATCCAAACTCTGGACCATAAACCCTGTGGTCCAGAGTTTGGCCTAACTAACCAGCATGACTAACCAGCCTAACTCCACACCATAACTAACCAGCCTAACTCCACACCCTAACTAACCAGCCTAACTCCACACCCTAACTAACCAGCCTAACTCCACACCATAACTAACCAGCCTAACTCCACACCATAACTAACCAGCCTAACTCCACACCTTAACTAACCAGCCTAACTCCACACCATAACTAACCAGCCTAACTCCACACCTTAACTAACCAGCCCAACACACCATAATTAACTCATGACATTGAACGCAGTTTTGCATTTCCTCACATTTTCTCTTCATTCAGAGTAATCAAAAAATATGTAAACAAATGTTGTTTTCATGCGTCTGAATATGATTAATTATCCCACAGTAATCCTAGCTACACTTGTAAAGACTTTTCAGAGGAGATTATAATTTCCAAACTGACAACCGTGACAGTTGAGAGAATTCTGTAAGTCTTAGATTAAAGGTCACAGCTATCGAGTGAGGAAAACTCACAAGGCATCATTTTAAGTTGGGGCAGATGCAATCATAAAGCTGAGCAGTTAGAAAAGAAGACAACTAACTGCCTTAAAACAGGCAGAATGATTATGGAAATGAATATCTGAGCACAGCAACCGAACATATGTCAATGCCTAATGCCATATTAACACTAGGGGATGGTTTTAATCAGACTTCACCAATTAAAAACACAAATGAGATGCAAACATCTGAAAGTCTGAGGACAAATTGAGATGGATTGTTATTATTGATATGAAGTAAATCTATCTTGACTAATTCTGATAGTTTCTGTTTTCTTGCTTTTCTGCTGAGCTGCCTTCCTTTTTTTGGAGATAAAGACAAAAAAAAACATACGATCTTCAGTGAAAAACAACCACAGGAGGTCGTTCTATAAGCACTGAAAGAAAAGGAAGTACAGTGCTGTTAGTGCATTCCACAAAATGCACATATATTTCATCAAATATACGTCATTTAGCAGATCAGTAAGACAGTACGCAAATGTGTAACAGTCAACATTGCTATACTGATAATGTAGCCTATTTACTATATCAATTCAAATTTAAATTCAACAATTGAATAGGAATTAAAGACCATTATCAAATCAATTGGGTTATTGACCGCGACGCTGCACCCCAAAGTGGTGGGAGGAGACGAGGGTAGAGAGGAAAGGTAGTGCCACAGACTCAGAGCAGGCATATGGAGGCACTGCAGCTCAGTGGGTCCACACACACACACACACACACACACACACACACACACACACACACCACGCACACACACACACACACACACACACACACACACACACACACACACACACACACACACACACACACACACACACACACACACACACACACACACACACTAACGTGATCAGACACACACACAGGTCACGCTCCCTACCCTAGCAGCTGTGGCCATGGCAGAACTCACTTCAGCATGCTAATAGGACAATCTAAGCCAATGGCTGCGTCCAGAATGGCACCCTATTCTCTACACATCACCTATGGTTACTGGTCATAAGTAGTGCCCTATAAAGGAAATAGAGCACCATTTGGGATGCAGTCGATGGCAGGGTAATTAATCAGGAACTGATAGTGGACATAAACTGTTGCATATAGAGCACAGACAGTTCAACAGGGTCTCCAATAAAAACGATCACCCGAACCAGGAAATAAAACCGGTGTGTCATCTCATATACAGCGTGAAGTGTCGTTGATGATGACTTTTGGTAGGCGTCCCAAAAATAGCACCCTATTCCTTATGTAGTGCACTAGTTTTAACCAGGTCTTGGTCCAAAGTAGTGCACTATTTAGGTAATAGGGTACAATTTGGGGTGCAAGTCTTTGGGGGGGGTGTCTGTAACTTTGAAATGACCAGTTTGAGAAGAGAGACTAGGATCCCCACTGAGTCAGAGGGTTATAGATGTGTATTTAAACCAATGCAAGTTTTACCATTTACATTTTTTTTTCTACCTCTGTGAATCAAATATCATATTTTCCAACTCTAATCATTGCTTCTTCTTCTACTCGATGAAAAACGGTCCTCTGCTATACAGTCTGTCAGAATGCAGTAAGAATGGAATCATGGAGATAGTCTATTTGAGAAGAATTTGGAGACCTTAATGACAGGTGTCTGGACGGCTCCATATCTGTGCTGGTGTCAGTATTGCTCAGGCTACAATATACACAGTATCTACTGCAATCACCCCCCCCCCCCCCCCCCCCCCGAATAAACACTGCTGTTTTTCTATCAACACCGGAAAAGCATGTGTGCCAACCAGATATTTCTAAAAATATATATATATTGACTTCTACAATATTGCATTTCCTTTTTGGTCACACGGGTTAAGTGAATGGAGTTATATGTGGCGGGGAAACTACATTACTTTTTCATCAATTCAGGTTTAATTCCTTCCATTCTACTGGTTCCCCCTGTACCGTTGATAAGGAGAAATACATCAGCTTATTGAATACAGATTGAATAGAGATGTTTATAGAATGAGGTGAGGAAATATATGGAGCAAACGATTCATTGTTTACATGAAGGAATATTTACTATTGAAGTCTATATCCTATTTCCCTATTTTTGTTCTTCCAATAATTGTATTTATTTAACCTTTAGTTAACTAGGCAAGTCAGTTAAGAACAAATTCTTATTTACACACTGGCCAAATTCGGATGACGCTGGGCCAATTGTGCGCCACCCTATGGGTACTCCCAATCACAGCCAGTTGTGATACAGCCTAGATTCGAACCAGGGTGTCTGTAGTGACACCTCTAGCACTGAGATGCAGTGCCTTAGACCACTGCGCCACTCAGGGGCCCCATAAATAGTCAATGTCATAAGCATCTAACAGTACATTACATCTGTGATGAAAACACTTACGCATACTTATACTCTACAAAAATATCAAAGCAACTTATAAAAGTGTTTGGTCCCATGTTTCATGAGCTGAAATAAAAGATCCCAGAAATGTTCCATATTCACAAAAAAGCTTATTTCTCTCAAATTGTGTGAACACATTTGTTTACATCCCTGTTAGTGAACATTTGTCCTTTGCCAAGATAATCCATCCATCAACAATAAAAGACGACTCTAAAATGTGCAGTTTTGTCACACAACACAATGCCACAGATGTCTCAAGTTTTGAGGGAGCGCGCAATTGGCATGCTGACTGCAGGAATGTCCACCAGAGCTGTTGCCAGAGAATTTAATGTTAATTTCTCTACCATAAGCCGCCTCCAACTTTTTTTTTGTTGAATTTGGCAGTACGTCCAACAGGCATCACAACTGCAGATGACGTGTAACCACGCCAGCCCAGGACCTCCACATCCGGCTTCTTCACCTGCGGGATTACCTGAGACCAGCCACCCAGACAGCTGATGAATCTGAGGGTTACTTCTGTTTGTAATGAAGCCATTTTGTGGAGAAAAACTCATTCTGATTAGCTGGGCCTGGCTTCCCAGTGGGTGGGCCTGACTCCCAAGTGGGTGGGCCTGACTCCCAACCTATGGCTGCGCCCTACCCAGTCATGTGAAATCCATAGATTAGGGTCTAATTCATGAATTCCTGCAGTCAGCATGCCAATTTCATTTTATGAACTGTATCTCAGTAAAATCTTTGAAATTTTTGCATGTTGCGTTTATATTTTTGTTCACTATAGTTTTATACTGTACAATAGCATGGTAAGCATGGTTAAAACCAATGTGATTACTAAGTTAAGCATAGGTTTAAATACGCTATGTAAATCAGACATGCTCCCCAGCCCAGACAGGCAAAAGTGAACCTGCTACTTGGCCATTACAGAATTGACACGGGTTTCCCCCTTCCCTTCCTTAGGAGCTAGCTGGGGCAGGCGCTGCAAGCAGGGTGTGGGTTCAGGGTGTATGGGGAATACAGGCAGGGTGTGGGTGGGGATACAGGCAGGGTGTATGGGGGATACATGCAGGGTGTGGGTGGGGATACAGGCAGGGTGTATAGGGGATACAGGCAGGGTGTGGGTGGGGATACAGGCAGGGTGTATGGGGGATACAGGCACGGTGTGGGTGGGGATACAGGCAGGGTGTATGGGGGATACAGGCAAGGTGTGGGTGGGATACAGGCAGGGTGTATGGGGGATACAGGCAGGGTGTATGGGGGATACAGGCAGGGTGTATGGGGGATACAGGCAGGGTGTGGGTGGGGATACAGGCAGGGTGTATGGGGGATACAGGCAGGGTGTATGGGGGATACAGGCAGGGTGTGGGTGGGATACAGGCAGGGTGTGGGTGGGGATACAGGCAGGGGGAGCTTAGAAAGGGGATTCTTTATGCATCTCTGTGTATTGCTTTCATGTTGTCCAACCAGTAACTAAGTTGAGGTTGCCTGGGGCGTAGGCTAATTCTCACCCTCAGATCACAAGCATGAAATGAGAGAGCAGAGAGCGTTAAAGCCCTGGGGTTAATCAGCTTCCTAGCAACATATATCCAACAGCCTGGCTTCCATATAAATCTGCCCAAATGGTTTCATTTAAGATGATCCCCAGAATCTCCTGCACACACTTTACTCACGGGGAGAGAGGCACTAAACAGACAAGAGGCGGGTGACGGGTCCCCAGTCCAAGGGGTATGTCACAAATAGTGCACTACTTTTGGCCAGAACGCTATGGGCACTGGTCAAAAGTAATGCCCTATAAAGGGAATAGGGTGCCGTTTCGAACTCAGCCAAGATGGGCCTAATTTTTTAAGTAAAGGTGAAAAAGCCTTTTCTGTTATTGACAATTGGTAATCATGATGTCGTCCTGTAATTGTTCTAGACAGCTGGAAATCATGATGTCACTGTAATTGTTCTAGACAGCTGGTAATCATGAGGTCATCCTGAAATTGTTCTAGACAGCTGGTAATCATGATGTCACTCTGTAATTGTTCTAGACAGCTGGTAATCATGAGGTCATCCCGTAATTGTTCTTGACAGTTGGTAATCATGATGTCACTCTGTAATTGTTCTAGGCAGCTGGTAATCATGATGTCATCCTGTAATTGTTCTAGACAGCTCGTAATCATGATGTCATCCTGTAATTGTTCTAGACAGTTGGTAATCATGATGTCACTCTGTAATTGTTCTAGACAGCTGGTAATCATGATGTCATCCTGTAATTGTTCTAGACAGCTGGTAATCATGATGTCATCCTGTAATTGTTCTAGACAGCTGGTAATCATGATGTCATCCTGTAATTGTTCTAGACAGTTGGTAATCATGATGTCACTCTGTAATTGTTCTAGACAGCTGGTAATCATGTTGTCACTCTGTAATTGTTCTAGACAGCTGGTAATCATGATGTCATCCTGTAATTGTTCTAGACAGCTGGTAATCATGATGTCACTCTGTAATTGTTCTAGACAGCTGGTAATCATGATGTCATCCTGTAATTGTTCTAGACAGCTGGTAATCATGATGTCATCCTGTAATTGTTCTAGACAGCTGGTAATCATCATGTCATCCTGTAATTGTTCAAGACAGTTGGTAATCATGATGTCACTCTGTAATTGTTCTAGACAGCTGGTAATCATGATGTCATCCTGTAATTGTTCTAGACAGTTGGTAATCATGATGTCACTCTGTAATTGTTCTAGACAGTTGGTAATCATGATGTCATCCTGTAATTGTTCTAGACAGCTGGTAATCATGATGTCACTCTGTAATTGTTCTAGACAGCTGGTAATCATGATGTCATCCTGTAATTGTTCTAGACAGCT
>NC_138300.1:56900000-57012500 GCF_965601325.2 Salmo salar
CCAATGGACAGTATGACTTTGGTCTGTGTATCGTCCGTTCATTAAATTATTTTTGTAAATCCAGACAACAACAAAAAAATGCTTGCTAGCTACTTACTTGTTCGGGTGGTACTTGATTTTCCTCCGATGGCTGTTCATCTGGTCGGGTGCCTTCAAGTAAGTGTTGAAGGTGGTTTCTCTTTACACGTTGATAGAAGGAATTGTACACTCTATATTCCTCAGTGCATCCGTCAATACCACAGAGCAACTAGAAATCAGGGCTGCGACTGTGCAATCTATTGATATGGCTCAGTTGGTAGAGCATGGTGTTTGCAAAGCCAGGGTTGTGGGTTCGATTCCCACGGGGGGCCAGTACAACAACAAAAAATGAAATGTATGTATTCACTACTGTGAGTCGCTCTGGATAAGAGCGTCTGCTAAATGACTGAAATGCAAATAAGGAAGTAATAAAAACGCCGCAGATAACGCACCGCCAAAAGCATCTTGAATGTTACTAAAAGCAAACGCAAGTAAAAGGGCGGAAAGAACTGAAAATGTTCACAAGTATTTATGATAGACGAAGTAATTTGATTGTAGTAGATTAACAGCACTGGGACTTTTAACTATACATGTATCACTCCGCATTACAGGTGTTCTAATAACCGTTAATTACATTAACGATCATTATCCATCTTAGATTGTAACAAACTAACATTTACACCTCATTAACACTTTCTGACAATAAAGCACTATCAATCTAACCAAAGTTCAAGTGTTTTAAACTGAATGGCCGTTTTTTAGTTATTAACTGCCAACAGTCAACGTTACCTAGTTAAAATTAGCATGCTAACTTGGGTTTGCCAACTTTCCAATTCAAATGAACGTTAGCTAACGTTACCTAGTTAAAATTAGCATGCTAACTTGGGTTTGCCAACTTTCAAATTCAAATGAACGTTAGCTAACGTTACCTTGCTAAGGCGAAAGGTAGACGGGTATAAACAAATGAACATTACCTTTTAATACTGCGATTGCTATATGATCCATGCCGTCCTCTCCTGACGACCATTCATAATTTAACTCAAATGTTATTTGTGGAAATATGTTAATCTTTGCGGTGCGAAGTTTGTTACAATCTAAGATGGGTTAATGATCGTTAATGAGGTGTAAATGTGCCCTAATGACTGACACCGTGGATTATTTAGCTTCCCCGTCTTTGGCACCCTTTCTATTGACAATAGAAATGGCGCCAAAGACGACGAAGCTAAATTATCGATGGTGTCTGTCATTGTCTACAATCTTAGTTTGGCAAGCAAAGGTTAACGAAGATTTTCAATATGGGCGACAATTTAGCGTTAACGTTAGTTTCATTAGCTTGCACTATCTTTTGGTTTAAAGTAATTAACGTCAACGTTAATGATATACTGGTAGTCTAATTATGTTAGCTAACATTAGCTTTCGGTTGTTTGAAAATAAAATAATCTCATATCGTTTAAAAAAAGCCTTAGAAAGTTGGTTGCAATTTCAGTTTAATCCACTTGAAAAGACAGAACAAAGTGGTTAAACTGAAATATACTAATTGATTTTAAAAAGTATTTTTCTAAGACTGTTCTTTTTTTAAAGTATACTTTTAGTGAATAGGTATGTGTAACAGTTTAGCTTCCGTCCCTCTCCTCGCCCCAACCTGGGCTTGAACCAGGGACCCTCTGCACACATCAACAACTGACACCCCACGAAGCATCGTTACCCATCGCGCCACAAAAGCCACGACCCTTGCAGAGCAAGTATGCATGCTTGTATGTATGTATGTATGTATGTATGTATGTATATATACACACATACATACATACATACACATATATACATATATGTATGTATGTATGTATGTATGTATGTATGTATATATATATATACACATACATACACATATATACATACATATATATACATATATATACATACATATACATACATATACATATACATACATATATACACATACACATACATATATACACATACATACATATATATAACATATACATATATACACATGTATATATACATACACATACATACACATATACATACATACATATACATACACATATACGTATATACACATACACATATACGTATATACACATACACATATACGTATATACACATACACATATACGTATATACACATACACATATACGTATATACACATACACATATACGTATATACACATATACGTATATACACATATACGTATATACACATACACATATACGTATACGTATATACACATACACATATACGTATATACACATACACATATACGTATATACACATACACATATACGTATATACACGTGTATACATATACGTATATACACGTGTATATATATACGTATATACACGTGTATATATATACGTATATACACGTGTATATATATACGTATATACATATACACGTGTATATATGTGTGTATGTGTATATATCACGTGTATATGTGTATATATATACACGTGTATATGTGTGTATATGTGTATATATACATATATACACGTGTATATATATACACATATACACGTGTATATATATACACATATACACGTGTATATATACACATATACACACATATATACACGTGTATATATATACACATATACACGTGTATATATACACATATACACGTATATATATACACATATACACATGTATATATATACACATATATACACATGTATATATATACACATATATACACATGTATATATATACACATATATACACATGTATATATATACACATATATACACATGTATATATATACACATATATACACATGTATATATATACACATATATACACATGTATACACATGTATATATATACACATGTATATATATACACATATATACACATGTATATATACACATGTATACACATGTATATATATACACATGTATACACATGTATATATATACACATGTATACACATGTATATATATACACATATATACACATGTATATATATACACATATATACACATGTATATATATACACATATATACACATGTATATATATACACATATATACACATGTATATATATACACATATATACACATGTATATATATACACATATATACACATGTATATATATACACATATATACACATGTATATATATACACATATATACACATGTATATATATACACATATATACACATGTATATATATACACATATATACACATGTATATATATACACATATATACACATGTATATATATACACATATATACACATGTATATATATACACATATATACACATGTATATATATACACATATATACACATGTATATATATACACATATATACACATGTATATATATACACATATATACACATGTATATATATACACATATATACACATGTATATATATACACATATATACACATGTATATATATACACATATATACACATGTATATATATACACATATATACACATGTATATATATACACATATATACACATGTATATATATACACATATATACACATGTATATATATACATATATACACATGTATATATATACATATATACACATGTATATATATACATATATACACATGTATATATATACATATATACACATGTATATATATACATATATACACATGTATATATATACATATATACACATGTATATATATACATATATACACATGTATACATATACATATATACACATGTATACATATACATATATACACATGTATACATATACATATATACACATGTATACATATACATATATACACATGTATACACATGCATATATACACATATATACACATGTATATATATACATATATACACATGTATATATATACATATATACACATGTACATATATACACATATATACACATGTATATATATACATATATACACGTGTACATATATACACATATATACACATGTATATATATACACATGTATATATATACACATGTATATATATACATATATACACATGTACATATATACACATGTATATATATACATATATACACATGTATATATATACACATATATATATACATATATACACATATATATATATATACACATATATACACATGTATATATATACACATGATATATATATACACATGTATATATATACACATGTATACACATACACATGTATATATATATACACATACATACACATGTATATATATATACACACACATACACATGTATATATATATACACATACATACACATGTATATATATATACACATACATACACATGTATATATATACACACATATATACACATGTATATATATACACATATATACACATGTATATATATACACATATATACACATGTATATATATACACATATATACACATGTATATATATACACATATATACACATGTATATATATACACATATATACACATGTATATATATACACATATATACACATGTATATATATACACATATATACACATGTATATATATACACATATATACACATGTATATATATACACATATATACACATGTATATATATACACATATATACACATGTATATATATACACATATATACACATGTATATATATACACATATATACACATGTATATATATACACATATATACACATGTATATATATACACATATATACACATGTATATATATACACATATATACACATGTATATATATACACATATATACACATGTATATATATACACATATATACACATGTATATATATACACATATATACACATGTATATATATACACATATATACACATGTATATATATACACATATATACACATGTATACACATATATACACATATATACACATGTATATATATACATATATACACATGTATATATATACACATATACACACATGTATATATATACACATATACACACATGTATATATATACACATATACACATGTATATATATACACATATACACACATGTATATATATACACATATACACACATGTATATATATACACATATACACACATGTATATATATACACATATACACACATGTATATATATACACATATACACACATGTATATATATACACATATACACACATGTATATATATACACATATACACACATGTATATATATACACATATACACACATGTATATATATACATATACACACATGTATATATATACATATACACACATGTATATATATACATATACACACATGTATATATATACATATACACACATGTATATATATACATATACACACATGTATATATATACATATACACACATGTATATATATACATATATACACATGTATATATATACATATATACACATGTATATATATACATATATACACATGTATATATATACATATATACACATGTATATATATACATATATACACATGTATATATATACATATATACACATGTATATATATACATATATACACATGTATATATATACATATATACACATGTATATATATACACATGTATATATATACACATGTATATATATACACATGTATATATATACACATGTATATATATACACATGTATATATATACACATGTATATATATACACATGTATATATATACACATGTATATATATACATATATACATATATACATATATACACATGTATATATATACACATATATACACATGTATATATATACACATATATACACATGTATATATATACATATACACACATGTATATATATACATATATACACATGTATATATATACATATATACACATGTATATATATACATATACACACATGTATATATATACATATATACACATGTATATATATACATATATACACATGTATATATATACATATATACACATGTATATATATACATATATACACATGTATATATATACATATATACACATGTATATATATACATATATACACATGTATATATATACATATATACACATGTATATATATACATATATACATATATACATATATACACATGTATATATATACACATGTATATATATACATATATACATATATACATATATACATATATACACATGTATATATATACATATATACATATATACATATATACACATGTATATATATACATATATACATATATACATATATACACATGTATATATATACATATATACACATGTATATATATACATATATACACATGTATATATATATACATAAAAATATATGGGGGATTGGAAATGATGCAGACAATTACATTGATGGAAGCAAAAATCTATCCTCAATATTAAAGCTTATCCACCCCTTACGAAAAACAAACAAACAAAAAACTAGCTTGGTAAATCATTCCTGCATTAACTGGAAAGGGAACACAGTATGCTAATGTCTCATAACCTATAATCAACCTGACACTTTGCATCTATAAACTATGATTTAGTTGCTAATTACTTAACTATTTACCATGTGGTTAAATGTGTTTTTCAGCTGCTAATATAAGCACAGACATGCCTCTTAGGAGGATTTACATGATCTCTTTCCCAGGCCAGTGCACTTCTTCAGAAGGAGAACCATTTGGAGACTTACTCATGGTGAAAATTAGGTAATGTTAGATTTTGACATTTAATCTAAACATGCAGACAGTGTTTCCTGTTATCAAAGTAGCATTTCCTGGCCATCATTACAGTACATGTATCTAAAGATGTAGTTGTTTTGGTGTTTTCTGTTAGGTGTGGTGTTCTTTATATGCTACATGACAATGCAGTTGGACAGTGAAGATGAAGAGGATTTCCTTATCTGGAGGAAACCATTGAGCAGCTAGCCAGGACCGGAGCAAGACGGACGAAAGCGAAAGCAAGCAGCACAACAACCTGGAGAGAGATGCCAAGCACACACATCATTGAGTTAAGTTGCTTGTTCAATAAGATAGCATATATACCTTGCTATTAGCTTGTACCTATAATTGTTGACCAGTTAGGTACCAGTACACTGCTTAAAACTATAATTGTTCAGAATGTGTAGGTTTACTAGTTAAAAATAAAATTGTTTAATAATGTGTAATCGTTCAATAATTCAATGTGTAGTGTAAAAAAAATTATCTGATCGTATAAAATGTGTTGTGTTAATATTACTTTTACAAATAAAAATGTGATAAACAAACAAATGTCAAATCATATTTTTCGCCGAGATGGCCAGTCAATAGGCTTTATGCATTATACCGCCAACAACATTTTAATTTACTTCCTACCGGGTTGATGACTTCCGGAGCGATTTCTGCTATTGTTTTTATCATTAGCTTACTAGTGATCTAACTGTCGTCGATGCATTTCTGACTGAAATAGTTCGCAATGACTACGTTTAAATTACAGCCCCGCAAAGGACGTGCTAATGAATATTGTTTAGTGGCTCGGTGTTCAGTTTCTTCCAAATGTAATGGTATTGGGAGCTTCCATCGTTTCCCGGTCGATGTAGAGCTCAGAAAAAGGTGGTCGGTGGCAGTACGTTGTTACAACTTTACTGTCACCAAACACACAAAGGTGTGTAGTACACATTTCGTCAAGTGTGACTTCGTTGAGGGAAAAAAGGTGGGGGGGGGGCGACAATACCCAAAACAAAAGGTGTTGTTCTTAGTCTTCGCGTGGAACTGGCACATTCAAAAGAGACCTGGTGTTTGGGAAAGATGACTGAAACCTCCTGCTCCGACTGAGGAGGATGGAGAACAAGGTGCGCTGCCTATGGACTGTGCCGTCTCTTGATCCGGTCCAGACACATGATTACTGTGCAGTCCCTGAACATGGCCCTAATGGTAAACCATGAGCACGTAAGAGAAATTGAGGATCTTCGAGCCAAGCTGGAGAAACTGACCGCCCAACACGGCTTTGGTCTACAGCGATTTCCTGGTTCTGACAAGGATATACGTTTTTACACAAGGTACAGTAATTATATTGGAATGACCCGGCTGGGTCATAAAGGAAAAAGAGACGGACTCTAGGTGTGCAGGTCAGAACACAGGTTTATTCCTAAACTGGGCTATTGTTCAGGCCACAGCCCACGCCGCTAAATGCCGAACGTACACAATTATATCATGCCGGGCTCCGAACAGAAACACACCCACAAACACAGAACACAATACCGGGTCGTTACATAGCCCCCCCCTTTCTAAACCCTAGCCCCTAGGGTTACACAACAAAATCCTTAAAACGACCCGGAGGTCGCATCAGTCTCTTGTGCCTCCCCGTGGCTCTCACTGGTGAACCCCCAGAACACTCATCTGCCCCAATGTCATTTCCAGCGCCCTCCGAAGAAGCAGCCCCCATCCCAGGCTCAGGTTGCGCTAGAGTCTCCTCGTTAGACTGTTCCCGTGGGCTCACATCAGAGACCTCACTCCCATTTCCTACCGTTTTCCTCCCTCTGTAGGGTGCCAATCGGTCCCGGTGGACCACCACCTTCCTGCTCCGTGGGGGGACCTCCACCCGGTACGTCACCTCCCCCACTCTTTCTATCACCAGACACGGCCCCACCCATGCACTGTCCAGCTTTGGGCACCGCCCCTTCTTGCGCGTGGGGTTGTGAAGCCACACACATTCCCCCGCTCCAAAGTGCCTCTTACTGTAGAGCCCGTGTCGACCAGGGCCAAACATTCCACCCCCTCTACCTTGACATTGCAGAAGTCCCCAACGGTGGTACATCCCACCACAACTACCGGACTAGGAAACACGGCGGCAGCTACACCCTGGGGGAGCAGGTCCCCACCCTCTTGTCTGCGCTGCTGGGTACCTCTTTTGCTTACAGTGGATTCGGGGGCGGTGGGTCCGCGCTGCCCCCTGCGCGAGAACCCACCGTCGTTTCCCTGGTGACGGGGGAATCTGCCACACTCCCGCTGAATGTGGCCAGGCTGGCCGCAACCCCAGCAGACAATAGGAGTTGAGCTGACACTGCGACGCTGCCTGGAGCCCCTCTCCATGACAAGCGAAGCAGTCTTGACTAGCCCGCCCAACTCGCGACCCACTCTGGTTTCGTGACCCCTGGCACCCCAGCCACCGCTGCTCTCACCTCTGGTTGACTGGCGACTTCCACTCTCACTCCCTTACCCCAGATCAGCTCCCTCTTCCTGGCTATCTCCACTGCAGCCCGCAGAGATGGTGGGTCCGCCATCTGAACATGCTTACCCAGTTCGGTGGAAGAGAGCGCTCTAATAAAACTGTCCCGTGCCAGCTCGTCTTGCACCCCAATCGGCATAGTTGCATAAGCCCGCCTGGTCAGGCTCAGAATACCACTTGCCAACGCCTTTAATGATTCCCCCTGAAGTCTCTTTTTGTTACTCAGTTCCATCCGCAGCATGTTGGGCTGCGCGTCGCTGCCGAAACGGCCCCCCAATGCCTCCACTAGCGCACCGTAGTCGCCCCTCTCGTCCGGGGCTAGCGTTAACAGGCATTCCGACGCCTCCTCAGGGCAAGCTGTAACGCTTTCGTCTCATCAGAGTGAAAAAAACTTCCCATTTACCTTGTCCATTGAACTTTGGTAGTTTAGCCGCTACCGTGGCTAATGGCAATAGGCCGCTGCCATCTCTGTTTACATAAGCAGGCCCCGCCATTTCCGCACCCGGTGACGTCGATATCCCCGTCGCCGTGACGTCTGCTCTCGAGCGGTGTGAAGGAAAACCCGCCAGTTCTGCCATCTTGCTGACTGACAATTTAACTCCCGCCATGTGGCCCTCCAGCTCTTCTACGGCAGTCGCCGCCCGACCCTCCCGACCGGGCACCCCCGAGCCCACAACGGACACATTGTCCGACTCTTCCTTAATTTTCCGCTTCGCCCCAAGCATCATGACCGTAGATGCGAGTCACGCTAAAGCCAACCCGGCCTATACTGAACAGCTAACTCGCCTAGTCTCGATCCCGTAGTTTGAAAGCACTTCTGACGCCAATGTAATGACCCGGCTGGGTCATAAAGGGAAAAGAGACGGACTCTAGGTGTGCAGGTCAGAACACAGGTTTATTCCTAAACTGGGCTATTGTTCAGGCCACAGCCCACGCCGCTAAATGCCGAACGTACACAATTATATCATGTCTGGCTCCGAACAGAAAAGAAAGATGATGAGACAGTAATCCCTATTTATGCATTTCCAAATCCCGCGGGATTACCCATCATACCCCCCCAACCTTTCCCTCTGTCCTGACATATTTACCCCTGCTAGTAGCCATGAGAACCATAACACACAACACAATACCGGGTCGTTACAATATTATTATTATCCAGCATTACTATTTATTATTATCATCCCAAAGTCCATCTTAACTTTAAGAAAATGTTCATTGTTATTTAAAACTAGGCTAGCATATTTTAGCATAAGTAGGCACATTGAATGTATATTGTCTTTACATTAGTCTTCAGTTAACCCCCAGAAATGATCCCAGGTCGTTGCTGCAAATAAGATTTGGTTCTTACTCCACTTCCCAGGTTAAATAACTGATCATTTAAACAAATTCGCTGCTGTGAATTACAGTACCAATTGCAGTAACAAGAAAAACAGGAATCAATAGCATCTAGGTCATGTCTAGTGCTACTTGATGCCTAGAGAAGATGGGCAATAATAGTAATGAGCTTTTTTGGTATTCAAAGTCCGTCTTTAGATTTGCAAGCTACACCGACCTGATGGCCTTCTGGCACTTGATTGAGCGGGCAGCAGAGACCAAGTTTATAAGAGTCACAAGCACCAATCCATCTGAAACAAGTGTTACTCGAAGAAAACCAGTAAGGGACAACTTCTTTAAATACTTAACAGAATATTATTTGATCTTACTGTAATTGTTAAACATTATATACGTTTTTTATTAAGGACCGAATATAAGGACTATATTGTACTAAAACGGTTTTCTTTACGTTCAGACACTGCCATCAATCGGCGAGTTCTTCTTGTTTATGACTCGTCTGTCGCTGGGTCTGAAGCAGAAGGATTTGGCCCATCGGTTCAGCATCCACCAATCGACAGTGAGCCGGATTATCATCTCTTGGGCCAACTTCCTCTACTGTCTGCTTGGATCAGCACGGATATGGATCCCCAAGGAAACCATCAAATCCCACCTGCCACCTGAGTTCAAGGACTATCCAAACACCCAGGTAGTGATCGACTGCACTGAACTCCACTGCCAGACATCATCTTCACTACTACTGCAGTGAGGTGTTTTCTTCCTACAAGTCACACTGTACCTTTAAGGGCATGTTGGGAATGTCACCACATGTAGCTGTCACTTTTGTGTCATGGTTGTATGCTGGATCTGTGAGTGACAAGGAGATCTTCAAGCAGTCTGGAATTATTTCCTTACTCACCCGACATGGCCATTATGGTGGATAAGGGCTTTCTCGTAGATGACATTGTTTCGTGCAATGTCTACCAGCCAGCCTTTCTGTCAAGACGCACACAGATGCCAGCGCATGAGGTTAGGGAGGCCCAATCCATTGCCAGGCTGAGAGTGCATGTTGAAAGAATGATCTGCAGAGTAAAGGAGCACAAGCTGTTTGACAGTCATCCCCCTGACCATCTCAGGCAGCATCAACCAATTATTTGCAGTGGCGTGCCTGTTGGTCAACTATCAAAACGGACCTTTGGTCAGAGCATGGGCCAAGCCAGCGTAAATGTACATGTGTTTATTTGCTAGCAGCAAAATAATTTGTTTATCTATGACATGTATCAATCATTTGTGTTGTAGTCAATATCAGTTTGTGTGGAGCTTCTATTGGCTTTAATTAGGCAATGAGTTTAAGGGTGGGGGAAAGAAATCAAGTAAACACAGAATAGCCAGAATGCAAGATTGAATACAATGTTAGAGATGTGTAATTGATTAATTAAACTGTTGAACATTTGCTGAAATACATTGTTTTTAAACAAATATATCCTACTGTAGTCTACTTCAAAAGAACATCAATTAGTCTTCCCTGTGGCTCAGTTGGTAGAGCATGGTGTTTGCAACGCCAGCATGGTGTGTGCAACGCCAGGGTTGTGGGTTCGATTCCCACGGGGGGCCAGTACAAAAAAAAAAAATGCATGAAATGAAATGTATGCATTCACTACTGTAAGTTGCTCTGGATAAGAGCGTCTGCTAAATGACTAAAATGTAAATGTAATACTTATTTTTTATAAAACCACTAAACTTGGCACCCATGCAGGGGATCATTGAGGTGCGAGAGACACTTATGCAAGTAGTGGTAAAAATAAGTGGTCAACCTTCTCTCTTATAGTTTTTGAAACCTGTAGATCTTTATATATCCTTTCAACTTGGATGTCCTCCTGTGCACAGATGAGTCACACCAGCTACAACCTGTGAGAAGGATTTGACCTTTGCACCTGCCAGTAGTAAGCATGATATCTATTCAACTTCAGGTCTCCATTCTCTATCTTCAGGTAAGGGCAGTCAACATAACTTGGTACATTTGGCCACTTGACCTCTAAGAGTCCAAAGTGTGGTCGCACACTGGGATCAAATATGATGCCATCTGGACAGGATCCTAACCATGGAGCGTCTGGGTGCACTACGAAGCCACACGGAAAGAAGTTAATATTCTTCAGTGTGCAGTACTCCTGAAGCCTGTAGCCATCTAATGGAAGTATTGGTGGAGAAGGGGCATTGGCAATCTTCACTATTTCACAGGTCTTTGGCTATGGAAGCTGATAGGACAGAACACTGCCAGCTTGCACTGGCCCAAAGGCAGACTCAACCAGGGGCTGATATTTCCATTGTTGTCACAAGAGGGGCAGTAAGTGGAGTAAAGTTGGCATACCTTTCTGAGACACGGAGAAGATCCATGTCAGGCATGTATCCATTGAGTTCTTTGTAGAGAGAACTTCTGCAAAACATTTTAAAACCTTGTTGGAGAGATCACTATGACAAAGACTCATGTAACTTCTCCAGAAACAGAACAAGCCCGAAAGTTCAAATAAAATGGATGAAAATATACAGATTTATAGATTATTTATTTCCCCCCCAGTCTTTGGTTCCTAAGACGCCACTGTTTAGGCTTATCTGGGGGAGAAAAAAAAAAGAAAATCCCAAGAAAATGTTTCCATTCTAGGAACTTCCAATTTACCTTATTCCATCAGCACACGAGTTAGTAGGTTTACGGAACTAGTGCGCTGTCTGGTAAAGAAGGGCCACCAGATGATTGCACAGAGCACTTCCTGCAACACAGGAGCATTGGACCACCATCACTGATACGGAGTGCTTTAACACCATCTGTGAAGATAAGTGTGATGAAAGACTGAAGTGAGAAACAAGAATGATGCGGCTCATGAATAATAAACATAGTAGTGTCTAGTCTTCTTAACTAGGGGCTCATCTAACTATACAGGAATACATTGTGTCTCAGTAACACAATTACCAAACACTGCATCAACATATCTTTACCAAATAACCTGTTAAGTGGGCAATTCTAAACTGGGATTGGGACCCATCATTAATATCTATCTACTGATAAGATTAAACGTTGACACTGTCTCCAACACATTTTGACCATAATGACAGTGTCCCACAGGAGATGTTTAACAAGGTCCCTAGTAGCTATCTATAACCTTTCCCTGCGCTCATGCTGTGCGGCTTTTCACTCTTCCTCATGGACCTGTGACAGGCAGCCCTCACGGTGATCTCCCCTGTCAATGTCTCTGTTAGATACTGTGTAGAAGACATGAATAACAATGATTTTTAGCTAGCAAGCATAACTTAACCAAGCGAATGAAAATACACACATTCTCAGGTAGATTCTGTCAACGTTACATCCTTTTACAAAGTAACTAGCTAGCTACAGTTAATAGTTAAATTAGCTAGCTAACGTTATATCGGTCACTGACTTGGTACTCACCTTCATAGTTGTCTATGTAGCATCCTATATACATCTTGAACCCTTTTTCATTCTTGCTAGCTGGAGTCTCGGAGGCTGATTTAACAATTCGATGTAACTTACAACATTAATATTAATTTGAGGCAAGTCCTGAAGACACCTAGTAAACAAACTGCGACATAGTGGTAGTAACGTTATATCGTCGATAACAACTGGACTGACTTCCGTTCTATAGTGTGCGCCAGTAGGAAGTGACATGCTGACCAGACACATCGCAAAATAAATGTAGAAATCCATGTTATTCAATTATTGCGCCAACAAGCGTCTGCGTTGCCAAGGGCTAAAATAGAAGTCCTTTCTATTTCTGACGCAGATCGCGCTGCAAGTCCTGCCTCTCCCATCTCCTCATTGGTTGAGAGAAGCAAGTACCCACGTACCATCTCCTCATTGGTTTATAGAAGCAGGTACCCAGTGCCATCTCCTCATTGGTTTATAGAAGCAGGTACCCAGTGCCATCTCCTCATTGGTTTATAGAAGCAGGTACCCAGTGCCATCTCCTCATTGGTTTATAGAAGCAGGTACCCAGTGCCATCTCCTCATTGGTTTATAGAAGCAGGTACCCACGTGGGTGATTGAAAGACGAACTGTTTTGCCGGTCGTCGTGGTAATACTATGAAAGTTTAGATGCCAATCACCATATAAGTTCAAAGATGAAAAATCCTGGAAGGAGGAGAGATGACTAGAAACGATTCGGTTGGCCGTTTTATGTGTGGATTAATTGGCGGAGTAGAGGACCTTGTGCATTTCAGGTAAAATAACAACTCAATGTTAATATCCCAGGACAAATTAGCTAGTAAGTGCAAGCTAACTAGCTAAATTGCCATACATGTTTAGTGCTTTTCGACCTGTCCCCAAATTAATGTAATTGGTTCAGTGTTTGTTTTGATATTTTAACCTGCGTGTCGTGATCGCGTTTGGTGTAGGGGGACAAAATACATTTATGCACGATGGCGCATGCGCGCATACGGTTTGAGTTCAGTGTTACGTTGAACAACGTAATGCTACGACATCTTGTTTGTGAAATTGTTAGATTACTTGTTAGATATTACTGCAGTCGGAACTAGAAGCACAAGCATTTCGCTACACTCGCATTAACATCTGCTAACCATGTGTATGTGACCAATACAATTTGATTATCAATGCCTCTGAGTGTATTACATTAGTTCCCATCGGTTGGCAGAGAACAGCAGATGCACTGTATGGTCCTCCAGGTTGCTTTTGTTCTCAAGATAGGAGTTGATCAGCTGGCCGATCTTTGTAGTTCTTTCTGTACAAACAAGAATACAGGAAGAGCATTTAATCAAAGGCGAATTCATTTTGCATCGCCATGTGGCCCAAACTCCACCCAGACGGAGGAACAGGGCAAGGCAAAACGAGTTTGTATAATCCGATAGATTTGGGTTGAGGTAAATTAGAAAATCAACTGTCCGATCTTTGTAATTATTTCTGTACAAACAAGAATAATACTGGAAGAGCATTTAGTCAAAAGCGAATTCATTTTTGCATCGCCATGTGGTCCAAACTCCACCCAGACAGGGGAACCGGGCAAGGCAAAACGTATGTATGGTCTGAGAGATTTGGGTCTAGGTAAATTAGCAATCAAAGCGGCTTCAAACCACACAATTGAGGAAAATACCTTTCATTTTGATAAATTAGCAGCCACAAACAATAAAGTCAATTTACCAGGGAACTTCATCATCTCAGCTTTCTGTCCGCTATCCTGCAGTGCTTGGACTAGTTTGTTACATTGTGTCGTTTTCCCTGCCTTGTCCACTCCTTCGAGCACAATGAGAGCTCCTCTTCTGCATGTCATTATAAATAGCGAACAAATATTTCAATAGCAACAAGAAAGGAATGTGGCTCGACTGCTGGTGGTTTCTTGATGTCAAAATAATTCTTCTATGGTGTTTAACGGCGGTTGGCATCCAATGTTAATGGTGAATTACCGCCACCAGCTGGACGGGGTATTGAATAACAAACAAACACATTTTGTGAAAGGTGGAAAACGACATCATACAATATAAAACATGTCAACTAAGAAAACCCATCACACTTCTTCAATCACAGTCTACTCCAAAATACATCCCTATGTCTATACCCTGCCTTTATGGCTGTACTGCAGTGAGAACCCCCTCCCCTGAATCTACTGCAGTGAGAACCCCCTCCCCTGAATCTACTGCAGTGAGAACCCCCTCCCCTGAATCTACTGCAGTGAGAACCCCCTCCCCTGGCTGTACTGCAGTGAGAACCCCCTCCCCTGAATCTACTGCAGTGAGAACCCCCTCCCCTGGCTGTACTGCAGTGAGAACCCCCTCCCCTGAATCTACTGCAGTGAGAACCCCCTCCCCTGGCTGTAATGCAGTGAGAACCCCCTCCCCTGAATCTACTGCAGTGAGAACACCCTCCCCTGGCTGTACTGCAGTGAGAACCCCCTCCCCTGAATCTACTGCAGTGAGAACACCCTCCCCTGGCTGTAATGCAGTGAGAACCCCCTCCCCTGGCTCTACTGCAGTGAGAACCCCCTCCCCTGGCTGTACTGCAGTGAGAACCCCCTCCCCTGAATCTACTGCAGTGAGAACCCCCTCCCCTGAATCTACTGCAGTGAGAACCCCCTCCCCTGGCTGTACTGCAGTGAGAACCCCCTCCCCTGGCTGTACTGCAGTGAGAACCCCCTCCCCTGAATCTACTGCAGTGAGAACCCCCTCCCCTGGCTGTACTGCAGTGAGAACCCCCTCCCCTGAATCTACTGCAGTGAGAACACCCTCCCCTGGCTGTACTGCAGTGAGAAATACATCCCCTTAATTTATTCAGTTGGTCATACAATTATATCTTATACTGTAGGCCATATTCAGCAGATACTGACTTTTCCATTCAGTCCTAAAACCTAATGGTAAAAATGATGACCTTGATATACTAGTCTAATAAAACATATGTTTGTGTGATCATGGGAGTCTGCCCTGTCATCTTTGATTCAGGGTATTTATGAGCTGATATGCTTCCTAGATTTCTGACAGTGTCTGTTTGGTCAGAGATTACTCAGTGACACAGAGAGGCAGTGTGTCACTCTCCTCTAGTTCCTTAACTGCTGTACTATGGAATCTACTCGATTTAGGTGGAGGGAGTAATGTAATGTAGACACAAATCTCCTTTGAAAGAGATTACTTTGTTTATTAAAACATCTTACAACAACAGTCAAGCATCTGAACTTTGAGACATACAAGCCCCCTCCCCCCCCATGGTCCATTTATTTAACTGTATTGTATTTATCTAGCCAGGATTGTCCCCTCAGTAACATGTCTTGCCACTGTTTTCCAGGGAGTCACCGTGAGGCCTGGGTGCCCTCGGTCTTCTCTCCATCACACAGGGAGACCTGGGGTCTTCCCCTGGGGGAGGAGGAGATGCTTCCCCAGGGGCGTAGGAGAGAAGGAACCCTGCTTGTACACCACTCTGCCTCGGACGATGGTGACACTCACCTCCCCAAGCAACGTCAGGCCCAGGTAGGGAGTTAGCTGGAGAGAGAGACGGGGGGGATCGTCAACCAGGAACATTGCCTTCAGTAGATTGTGAAGGCTCTATATGTATAGTCTGGACTGTCCTTCATAGTTTAATATTGTGTAGGGTATTGTACCCATGGTTTATGTTATCGTTCCTAGTTTAATATTGTGTAGGGTATTGTACCCATGGTTTATGTTATCGTTCCTGGTTTAATATTGTGTAGGGTATTGTACCCATGGTTTATGTTATCGTTCCTAGTTTAATATTGTGTAGGGTATTGTACCCATGGTTTATGTTATCGTTCCTAGTTTAATATTGTGTAGGGTATTGTACCCATGGTTTATGTTATCGTTCCTAGTTTAATATTGTGTAGGGTATTGTACCCATGGTTTATGTTATCGTTCCTAGTTTAATATTGTGTAGGGTATTGTACCCATGGTTTATGTTATCGTTCCTAGTTTAATATTGTGTAGGGCATTGTACCCATGGTTTATGTTATCGTTCCTAGTTTAATATTGTGTAGGATATTGTACCCATGGTTTAATGTTTGCTCACCTTATTTTTGTGATGTATACTTGTATCTTTCACCTGTGGAAGGTCATCAATGAAAGTATGAAGTAATAGATGCGCACAAAACCAACAAATGAACAGTATGATAAAATGAAATACTGTGTGTTCTTTGTCTTTAGTGAATCCCTCTCCTATAATACTAGCCTCAAACTCCTTCTCTGGGTCCCATATGACCAGGTCTGCATCGTGACCAGGAACAAGGCTCCCCTTCTGGTTGTCAAGGCGACAGAGTTGTGCAGTGCGCTGGCAGAGGAGCCTCACCACGTCTGGCAGGGTGAAACCTTTCTTACTGGCTGACGTCCAGAACAGAGACAGACCTGAGACAGACATATAGAGAGACAATAGAGAGAGAGACAATAGAGAGAGAGACAATAGAGAGAGACAAAGAGAGACGAGAGACAATAGAGAGACAATAGAGAGAGAGACAATACAGAGAGACAATAGAGAGACAGAGAGAGACATAGAGACAATAGAGAGAGTCAATAGATAGACAGAGAGAGTCAATAGAGAGACAATAGAGAGAGAGACAATAGAGGCAGGGAGAGACAATAGAGGCATAGAGAGACAATAGAGACAGAGAGAGACAATAGAGACAGAGAGAGACAATAGAGACAGAGAGAGACAATAGAGAGTCAAAACAGAGAGAGACAATACACAGAGAGAGACAATACAGAGAGAGAGACAATACAGAGAGACAAGAGAGAGAGAGAGAGAGACAAGAGAGAGAGACAAGAGAGAGAAAACAATCACCATTGTAAATACAACCCATATTTATGCTTATTTATTTTTTACATTGTTACAACACTGTATATATACATAATATGACATTTGTAATGTCTTTATTCTTTTGGAACTTCTGTGAGTGTAATGTTTACTGTTCATTTTCATTGTTTATTTAACTTTTGTATATTATCTATCTCATTTGCATTGGTAATGTTAACATATGTTTCCCATGCCAATAAAGCACCTTGAATTGAAATGATAGAGAGAGACGGCTGGAGAGAGAGAGAGAGAGAGAGAGAGAGAGACAGACACAGACACACAGAGAGAGACAGAAAGAGACAGATAGTGGCAGATAGATAGAGCGAGAGACAGATAGAGGGAGAGACAGAAGGAAAGTGAGGCAGGGACTCTATTCAGTCTCTTTGAAACAGACCGGATGATATACCGAGATAGAGGACATTTTGAGTGACTGGTCTCTCTGTCAGAGTGTGCGTACATACGTACACATGGATTTTGTATTGTAGATATGTGGTGGAGTAGGGGCCTGAGGGCACACAGTGTGTTGTGAAACTTGTGAATATATTGTCATGTTTTTTAAATTGTATAACTGCCTTAATTTTGCTGGACCCCAGGAAGAGTAGCTGCTGCCTTGGCAACAGGTAATGGGGATCCATAATAAATACAAATACAAATATACTATTGTACAAACAGGCAGACGAAATGCTAAAGTGCATTGTCAGGCCATCTGTTGAATTCATAATTCAACCAAAGCAAGGTTCTGGTTGAACAAAGGATAGCTGAATACATAGCCTGGGAGAGCTGAATACATACTATAGCCTGGGAGAGCTGAATACATACTATAGCCTGGGAGAGCTGAATACATACTATAGCCTGGGAGAGCTGAATACATACTATAGCCTGGGAGAGGGAGAGCTGAATACATACTATAGCCTGGGAGAGAGAGAGCTGAATACATACTATAGCCTGGGAGAGAGAGAGCTGAATGCATACTATAGCCTGGGAGAGAGAGAGATCTGAATACATACTATAGCCTGGGAGAGGGAGAGCTGAATACATACTATAGCCTGGGAGAGGGAGAGCTGAATATATACTGTAGCCTGCTATGTGTGATATTAATTGTTTGAATGGGTCCAAGATTATCCCGGTGACAGCAAATGTGAGAGAAATTACAAGATGATGTTACAATACTGTAATTGCATCAAATGGTTGTTTTATGCAACAGAATAGAGGGTTCTTAGAACTCTACTGTGTCTGTGTGAACTGAAAGTGGGCCTCTGGGGAGGCTTAATATTGACAGAAGATTTACGATGCTTTGGGGTGATAAACCTAACAAGACCACGTTCCAGGGCATGAGTTAATGTTTCTGTTCTATAACGTACCAGGGAGAGATGACCCCAGGTCCAGACTATGGTCTCCTCACAATGAAAACAGTTTTTACAGCAGATACCGAATTATAAGTATCTTTCATACAAATCTTAACCCTGTGACCCATTCCATACATCTGTTGTTTGTCATGTAGCTTCAAGAGGGTGTATCTTGGCTATAAAATACCTTTATACCTTTGTCTCGGGGCTCTCAACGAATCATCTGAGGGTGATTCTTCGACCAGCCATCATTATCGTAAAGCACTCATTCGATTCATTTTATATGTGTGTGTTGTATTGACCTGCTCCTGTATTAATAAGTGAATAAAGATTTAGTTTAAGTATAACTCTAACTTGTGTGATAAGTTTGTCTCTCCTCATTTGATAGTAAAGAAATTAACCACCACACAAAGCCAGGAGTCTTTGATCAGACCTCTTCTCTGTTCACTGTGACTGGCCAGTAAATAATTACACTGTCTTGTAAACTAGCGCTGTATCCATGTTTATCTCCTTGTGGACGTTGTCGTGTAGCAGGAGACTGGAGTAGTAGTGTCATCAGGAGCAGAGTTTAGGGGCTTTGCCAACATACAAGGCATGGTTTAATGTATGATGAATTTATTGTATATGAAAATATATAAATACGTTTTACAGAACAACACGATAGATACCTTTTCGTTTGGTGCCTCTGATGGACACATAGAAATAGAATCTATTAGAATTTATTATATTTCTATAGTTGGATATTAGGCTTCTATGTGTAACTACTCACACAGAAAATCCCATATATAGTTGGCAAGGTATGGCTAATAGCTAATGGATCTGTAATGGATATCAAATGGATCTCTAATAGATCTCTAATGGATCTCTACTGGATCTTTAATGGATCTCTACTGGATCTTTAATGGATCTCTAATGGATCTCTGATGGATCTGTAATGGATATCGAATGGATCTCTAATGGATCTCTAATGGATCTCTACTGGATCTTTAATGGATCTCTAATGGATCTCTGATGGATCTCTAATGGATCTCTGATGGATCTCTACTGGATCTTTAATGGATCTCTAATGGATCTCTGATGGATCTCTGATGGATCTCTGATGGATCTTTGATGGATCTCTAATGGATCTCTGATGGATCTCTGATGGATCTTTAATGGATATCGAATGGATCTCTAATGGATCTCAAATGGATCTCTGATGGATCTTTAATGGATCTCGAATGGATCTCGAATGGATCTACTGGATCTCCAATGAATTTTAATGGATCTCTAATGGATCTACTGGATCTCTAATGGATTTTTAATGGATCTCGAATGGATCTCTGGTGGATGTCTAATGGATCTACTGGATCTCGAATGGATCTCTAATGGATCTTTAATGGATCTCTGATGGATCTCTGATGGATCTCTACTGGATCTCTTATAGATCCACTGGATCTCTTATAGATCTCCTATGGATCTCTAATGGATCTCTTATGGATTTATTATGGATCTCTAATGGATCTCTTATGGATTTATTATGGATCTCACTTACCAAACTGTAGGGAGGAGATCCCTCCCCAGGCCTGAGTGAAATCCCCACTGTCCAATCTCTTCAGGTCTGGTGTGCAGGGGGAGTGATCTGACACAACCATGTCAATCTGACCAGACTTCAGGGCAGACCACAGCTGCTCCTGGAGGGGTAGAAGTTAATGGGATGTTTCAGATGACTGGCTACATTCAGGTATTCATTTGGAAATAACCATCATGCTCAGTGTGGATGGGTGACTGGCCCCTGTGTTAACTTCTTTATGTAATGAGATGGTGTGGATGGGTGACTGGCCCCTGTGTTAACTTCTGTTATGTAATGAGATGGTGTGGATGGGTGACTGGCCCTTATGTTAACTTCTGTTATGTAATGAGATGGTGTGGTCTATGTTAGTCTTCTACTGTCTGTATGTATGCAGTCTCTCTGTTAATTTGCCTTTTCTCTGTGTTTCTTGTTTTCATTTATTAATTATACATTCATTATATATACAGTACCAGTCAAAAGTTTGGACACACCTACCCATTCAAGGGTTTTTCCTTTATTTTTCCTATTTTCTACATTGTAGAATAATAGTGAAGACATCAAAACTATGAAATACATATGGAATCATGTAGTAACCAAAAAAAGTGTTAAACAAAACACAATATATTTCATATTTGAGATTCTTCAAAATAGCCACCCTTTGCCTTGATGACAGCTTTGTCCATGCTTGGCATTCTCTCAACCAGCTTCATGAGGTAGTCACCTGGAATGCATTTCAATTAACAGGTGTGCCTTGTTAAAAGTTCATTAGAGTTAACTGCAACTCAGATTGCATTCCAAATAAATGCTTCACAGAGTTCAAGTAACAGACACATTTCAACATCAACTTTTCAAAGGAGACTGCGTGAATCAGGCATTCATGGTCAAAATTTCTGAAAAGAAACCACTACCAAAGGACACCAATAAGAAGAAGAGACTTGCTTGGGCCAAGAAATACGAGCAATGGACATTAGACCAGTGGAATCTGTCCTTTGGTCTGATGAGTCTAAATGTAAGATTTTTTTTTTTTTTTGTAACAGGCAGTTTACTTTGGGCACGTCAGTCAGGCGGAAACTCCGAAATATAGACCCTAGCCCTAAGATCTTTTAACCAGCATGGCTACCACAGCCTTCTGCAGCGATACACCATCCCATCTGGTTTGCGCTTAGTGGGACTATCATTTGTTTTTCAACAGGACAATGATCCAACACATACCTCCAGGCTGTGTAAGGGCTATTTGACCAAGAAGAGTGATAGAGTGCTGCATCAGATGACCTGGCTTCCACAGTCACCCGACCTCAACCCAATTGAGATGGTTTGGGATGAGTTGGACCGCAGAATGAAGGAAAAGCAGCAAACAAGTGCTCAGCGTATGTGGGATCTCCCTCAAGACTGTTGGAAAAGCATTGCTCATGAAGCTGGTTGAGAGAATGCCAAGAGTGTAAAAAAAAATGCAATCAAGGCAAAGGGTGGTTACTTTGTAGAATATCAATATATTGTGATTTGTTTAACACTTTTTTGGTTACTACATGATTCCATATGTGTTACTTCATAGTTTTGATGTCTTCAACTACTATTCTACAACGTAGAAAATAGTAAAAAATAAAAAAAAAACCTTGAATGAGTAGGTGTGTCCAAACTTTTGACTGGTACTGTATATATATACATACATACTGTATATATATTTCTGGAAAGTGTGTGGTGACTTTGTTAAATACAATTGTAATAAAGTGTGATTTATTGTGTGTGGATCAGTGCTCTGATTAGGGGGTGAACTATCTCCAGTATTGCTCATCATCATCTTCTATCAGGGGCGGACTGGCCATAAGGCAATTTTGGTAAATGCCAGGTGGGCTGGTCTATTTTTTGCCAAATGGGCCTGTCTGGATATGGGTTGTGCGCATAATAAGAATTTGGGTAATAATGGGGGCATTGAGGGAATAAATGGGCCGGTGTGTTTGAAATGCCTGATTTCTGGTCCCAGTCCGTCCCTGTCTCCTATTATACTCATTCTGATCTCCTCCTGATCTCTCTTCATAATGTCTACTGACCTGGTTAGTTATCTCTCTTCATAATGTCTACCCACCTGTTTAGAAATCCCTCTGATGGGAGGTGTACCTGGTTAGAAATCCCTCTGATGAAAGGTGTACCTGGTTAGAAATCCCTCTGATGAGAGGTGTACCTGGTTAGAAATCCCTCTGATGAGAGGTGTACCTGTTTAGATATCCATCTGATGAGAGGTGTACCTGGTTAGATATCCCTCTGATGAGAGGTGTACCTGGTTAGATATCCCTCTGATGAGAGGTATACCTGGTTAGATATCCCTCTGATGAGAGGTGTACCTGGTTAGATCTCCCTCTGATGAGAGATGTACCTGGTTAGATATCCCTCTGATGAGAGGTGTACCTGGTTAGATATCCCTCTGATGAGAGGTGTACCTGGTTAGATATCCCTCTGATGAGAGGTGTACCTGTTTAGATATCCCTCTGATGAGAGGTGTACCTGTTTAGATATCCCTCTGATGAGAGGTGTACCTGGTTAGATATCCCTCTGATGAGAGGTGTACCTGGTTAGACATCCCTCTGATGAGAGGTGTACCTGGTTAGATATCCCTCTGATGAGAGGTGTACCTGGTTAGACATCCCTCTGATGAGAGGTGTACCTGGTTAGATATCCCTCTGATGAGAGGTGTACCTGTTTAGATATCCCTCTGATGAGAGGTGTACCTGGTTAGATATCCCTCTGATGAGAGGTGTACCTGGTTAGAAATCCCTCTGATGAGAGGTGTACCTGGTTAGATATCCCTCTGATGAGAGGTGTACCTGGTTAGATATCCCTCTGATGAGAGGTGTACCTGGTTAGATATCCCTCTGATGAGAGGTGTACCTGGTTAGATATCCCTCTGATGAGAGGTGTACCTGGTTAGAAATCCCTCTGATGAGAGGTGTACCTGGTTAGATATCCCTCTGATGAGAGGTGTACCTGGTTAGCTACTCCTCTGATGGGAGGACAACATTTGAACTGTGTGGCCCCAGCAGGGATGTGTTCAGCAGACAGGCTGAGGTAGTGATGGGTGGTCTCCACCGTCAGAGGGGCTCCTGCCTGCTTCGCTGCCTGGATCAGGGCCAGGGGCTGGGCAGAGGACAGGTGCACTATGTGGCAATGCACCCTTGAGAGAGACATACACAGTCCACATCAGAGCCCAGGGCTGGGCAAAGGACAGGTTCACAATGTGGCAATGCACGCTAGAGAGTTAGAGTTAAAACCTCTGTACATTTGACATGTTACTGCTTTTGTTTTATATACAAATTGTCAATAAATAGAATGTTGAAAAAACTAAGAGAGATACTCAGACGGCCATCTCTAAACCCTCGTCCCTCGTTGCTGATCTAATCTAACGATTAGATATGAACTCAAACAGCAGCACGGTACATAACACAGGTTCCATCACTATGGTGGGCATGTTCCTACTGGTACTGCAGGCAGAGCTCGGTGACAGTAGCAGCAGATATAGTAGTAGTTGTAGTAGTAGTAGTAGTGGTAGTAGTAGTAGAGATAGTAGCAGTACTAGTACTAGTAGCAGTAGTAGTAGTAATAGTAGTAGTAGTAATAGCAGTAGTAATAGCAGTAGTAGTAGTAGTAGCAGCAGCAGTAGTAGTAGAAGTAGTAGTAGTAGTAATAGCAGTAGTAGTAGTAGTAATAGTAGTAGTGGTAATAGTAATAGTAATAGTGCTTCTACACCTGCATTGCTTGCTGTTTAGGGTTTTAGGCTGGGTTTCTGTACAGCACTTTGAGATATCAGCTGATGTAAGAAGGGCTATATAAATACATTTGATTTGAAATTTGATTAGTAGTAGTGGTAGTGGCAGTAGTAGTAGCAGTAGTAGTAGTAGTAGTAGTAGTAGTAGTAGTAGCAGCAGTAGTAGTAGCAGTAGTAGTAGTAGTAGTAGTAGTGGCAGTAGTAGTAGTAGTGGTAATAATAGTAGTAGTGGTAATAGTATTGGCAGCAGTAGTAGTAGTAGTAGCAGCAGTAGTAGTAGTGGCAGCAGTAGTAGTAGTAGCAGTAGTAGTAGCAGTAGTAGTAGTGGCAGCAGTAGTAGTAGTAGCAATAGTAGTAGCAGTAGTAGTGGTAGTAGCAGTAGTAGTTGTAGTAGTGTTAGTAGTAGTAGTAGCAGCAGTAGCAGTAGTAGTTCTTACTGGTATTGCAGGCAGAGCTCAGTGACAGTTCGAATGGCCTCCAGCTCCATAACATCTGGTCTGGACTTGAGGAAGGTAGAGTACTCTTTGGGGTCTATGGAAAGCAGTGATGGGGACGGAAGTAGGAGGATGGTTCTTATAGATACTGTTAAATTACTCTGACACACCAGTAGCAAAATACTGCTACATCTTTCTGATTACTTTTTGCCATCGGCGTTAAAATGATACCTGCTTCCTCTGATGACAGGGGGATATCCCTCTCAGCGTGAAACTACAGAGAAAGGAGAAGTCAAGATTGGTATTTGTTAACCCCTTAGTTATAAGGTGTATAACATTGATTAATAAATTCCCTTTAATCTCCTTCAAGAGGATTTTTTTCACCCCCATAGTTTAGAAGTTGTATATTATAGAGCAGACACAAGTTTCATAGAATTACAACAAGAAACAAACAACTTCCCAATGCAGTGAGTGTGTTTGTGAGGAAGCTGTGAATTCTAGAATGAGGCATTGGCGTGCTCAATCACACGTTTATCATGAAAAAACGTACTTAGGAACAGTGTTCAAAAGGTCTATACAGGAAAAAAGGACAAATCTGTACTCACTGAAATGTCCCTGTAAGTCATTACCATAGTAGACATGCCCCTTTAAGTCATTACCATAGTAGACATATCCCTGTAAGTCACTATCATAGTAGACATATCCCTGTAAGTCACTATCATAGTAGACATATCCCTGTAAGTCATTACCGTAGTAGACATATCCCTGTAAGTCATTACCATAGTAGACATATCCCTGTAAGTCATTACCATAGTAGACATATCCCTGTAAGTCATTACCATAGTAGACATATCCCTGTAAGTCATTACCATAGTAGACATATCCCTGTAAGTCACTACCGTAGTAGACATGTCCCTGTAAGTCATTACCGTAAGAGACATGTCCTTTAAGTCACTACCGTAGGAGACATGTCCTTTAAGTCACTACCGTAGGAGACATGTCCTTTAAGTCAGAAGTCAGAAGTCAAACGGACGCATTTCGGGGACAGCCTTTGTTAGTTTGCTCTGACCTCTGCTGCTTAAAATACGTTAAAACAGAAAGACTATGAGCGTATTCTATTTTCCAGCTATCTGTGAGTTACCAGGAGAACGCTCCCTGTGCCCTGTAGCTGTTTCATGGCGATGTGCAGATCCCCGTCAGTCACATGAGGGAACTCCTCAACTCCACTGTGCATCAGGAAACATTTAAAACCAGCCACCCCAGCCTGGATCATAGGAAGCAGCTCCAGCTGCAGAGACAGAGTCATTTGTATCAGATAGGTTCCTAGAAACCACTACGGGTAGAAACCAAAGCCACACCATCACCACAGGGCTTTGGTTTAGGTTCACCCGAGTGATTGGTTGTTTTTCTTAATTGTCCCGCAAAAAACATCCATCCTTTCCTCTTCTCCTCTACTTGAATCTCTACAGATCTGATATAACTGACCAGGCTAAGGTCAGCCTAATAATGAGCTTCCATGTTATGTTCACCTGTCAAGTCTGTCCCAATCAGGGCAGATCAAGGGAAGACGATGAGGAGAGGACAGAACTTTTTGACAATTGAGAAAGAGCCTTCACACTGGGAACAGATGTCAGATCAACGTCTAGTTTCCTAGGTTTTGGCCTTTCTAGGGAGTTTTTCCTAGCCACCGTGCTTCTACACCTGCATTGCTTGCTGTTTGGGGTTTTAGGCTGGGTTTCTGTACATCACTTTGAGATATCAGCTGACGTAAGAAGGGCTTTATAAATACATTTTATTTATATTTACATTTATATTTACACAAAATTCCCTTAAAATGTATAACTTTTTTGCAAATCCAATCAGTTTTCCAGGTTGATGGAAACAACGTTGATTCAACCCGTTTTTTTCCTAGTGGGTTAGTTTTATCGCTACTCTTTGTCCCTCAACCAACTCTGTGGCCTTGTGGTTAGAGTGTCTGCCCTGAGATTGGAAGCTTGGACGTTTGATCCCTGGCGAGTCGTACTAAATACTGTAACAATGGGACCTGATGCGTCTCTGCTTGGCACTCAGCATTAAGGAGATAGATTGGGTGGGAAGGCCCTGCGATAGACTAGCGTCCTGTCCATGGAGGTATTCTTGTACATCATGCTACAGAGATAGGAGCCAAGACTTGTGCAAGGCTTTTTTACTTTTTCCCACAGCTAGTACTGTACCTGGTTGCCAGGGATGACCCCTCCCCAGAAGGCAGTGTCTACAAAACACTTTCCTGACGCTGCTGCCATCTTCTCATGGAAGTTATCCAGGGTGGTGGTCGGCGGGATGCTGTTGCTATGGAGACATTAATTAGAACACAGTTCAATTTGCACATTTTAAATCTCTTTTCAAAACTTTTAGTTATCGTTAGTGATCCGGATGTTTGGCCAGATTTGAATGTGTTTGTTGAGTACAGGAGTAGCCTAAGTTAGTCAATGTGACAGGCATGTCTGACAATGTGATCTTTCCAGCTTTCAGCTTTAGAAAAGTACCTTTGAGGCAATCTGTAGTTTACCCTTTCACTATCTCAGACTCATAACCTCTGACCTTACGCCTGAATCTGGACAATGGGTAATCTGGACAATGGGTAAAAGAGACTCAGTCAGCCTCTATCACTCCTTACCCCTACCCATTTGGCCCTAACTCCTCCATGTCTAAAAATCTAAAGGGTCTGGATAGGCATAACCAGAAAAGCTTCAACCTCACAGATCTGCAAATATTGAAGGGTTAGGGCCAAGGGAAGGGGTAGGGAGCTAATTGTGACTGGCTGCTCCATGTTCTTGGTAAGAGGACCAGAATGGAAATAAATCCCAGACTTTATCCTCCATGATTCTACTCATGTATCGTACATGTATATATTTATCAGGTTTATGTTTTTACAATGGTAGAATTAATAAACTCAACTTTGTAGTGATTTACAGGGGCATGTCCACTATGGTAATGACTTACAGGGGCATGTCCACTATAGTAGTGACTTACAGGGGCATGTCCACTATGGTAGTGACTTACAGGGGCATGGCCACTATGGTAATGACTTACAGGGGCATGTCCACTATGATAATGACTTACAGGGGCATGTCCACTATGGTAGTGACTTACAGGGGCATGTCCACTAAGGTAATGACTTACAGGGGCATGTCCACTATGGTAGTGACTTACAGGGGCATGTCCACTATGGTAATGACTTAGGGGCATGTCCACTATGATAATGACTTACAGGGGCATGTCCACTATGGTAATGACTTACAGGGGCATGTCCACAATGGTAGTGACTTACAGGGACATGTCCACTATGGTAGCGACTTACAGGAGCATGTCCACTATGGTAGCGACTTACAGGGGCATGTCCACTATGGTAATGACTTACAGGGGCATGTCCACTATGGTAATGACTTACAGGGAAATGTCCACTATGGTAGTGACTTACAGGGGCATGTCCACTATGGTAGTGACTCCTCCTGCAGCAGCGGCCCTCGTGGCGGTCCAGAATCCCTCCCAGGTGGTGCGACCCGGTTCATTCACATGGACGTGACAGTCCACGATACCAGGCATCACCAGACGGTCTCCCACATCCAACACCTGCCATCAGTGTAACAAATGTATGTTATAGATACAGCTATACATGTTATAGGACCTGCCATGAAATAAGTGATGATTGGCTGAGAGAAATTAATTGTGGGGGCTGTTTTGTTAGACTTCAGTGCGGATTTTGACATTGTCGATCATAGTCTGTTGCTGGAATAACGTATGTGCTATGGCTTTACACCCCCTACTATATTGTGGATAAAGAGTTACCTGTCTAACATAACACAGAGGGTGTTCTTTAATGGAAGCCTCTCCAACAAAATCCAGGTAGAATCAGGAATTCCCCAGGGTAGCGGTCTAGGCCCCTTACTTTTTTCAATCTTTACTAACGACATGCCACTGGCTTTGAGTAAAGCCAACACTATACACATCAGCTACTATAGAGACTGCAATGACTGCAACAATTAACAAAGAGCTGCAGTTAGTTTCAGAATGGGTGGCAAGGAATAAGTTAGTCCTAAATATTTCAAAAACTAAAAGCATTGTATTTGGGACTAATCATTCACTAAACCCTAAACCTCAACTAAATATTGTAATGTAGAAATTGGGCAAGTTGAGATGACTAAACTGCTTGGAGTAACCCTGGATTGTAAACTGTCATGGTCAAAACATATTGATACAACAGTAGCTAGGATGGGGAGAAGTCTGTCCATAATAAAGCTTTGCTCTGCATTCTTAACAACACTATCAACAAGGTAGGTCTTACAGGCCCTAGTTTTGTCCACCTGGACTACTGTTCAGTCGTGTGGTTAGGTGCCACAAAAAAGGACTTAGGAAAATTGCAATTGGCTCAGGGCAGCATGGCTGGCCCTTGGATGTACACAGAGAGCTAATATTAATAATATGCCTGTCAATCTCTCCCAGCTCAAAGCGGAGGAGAGATTGACTTCATCATTACTTGTATTTATGAGAGGTATTGACAAGTTGAATGCACCGAGCTGTCTGTCTAAACTACTGGCACACAGCTCAGACACCCATGCATACCCCACAAGACATGCCACCAGAGGTCTCTTCACAGTACCCAAGTCCAGAACAGACTATGGGAGGCCCACAGTAGTACATAGAGCCATGACTACATGGAACTCTATTCCACATCAGGAAACTGATGCAAGCAGAAGAATCAGATTAAAAAAAACAGATAAAAATACACCAGTCCCCAAATCCAGAACAGACTATATTTATTTTATCTTTATTTAACTAGGCATGTCAGTTAAGAACAAATTCTTATTTTCAATGACGGCCTACCCTGGACGACACTGGGACAATTGTTGCGCCACCCTATGGGACTCCCAATCACAGCTGGATGTGATTCAGCCTGGATACGAACCAGGGACTGTAGTGATGCCTCTTGCACTGAGATACAGTGCCTTAGACCACTGTGCCACTCGGGAGGCCATACTGATGTAAAGCTACATCAGTAAAGCTACATCAGTAAAGCTACATCAGTAAAGCCACGTCAGTAAAGCCACGTCAGTAAAGCCACGTCAGTAAAGCCACGTCAGTAACGACACGTCAGTAACGACACGTCAGTAACGACACGTCAGTAAAGCCACGTCAGTAACGCCACGTCAGTAAAGCCACGTCAGTAACGCCACGTCAGTAACGCCACGTCAGTAACGCCACGTCAGTAACGCCACGTCAGCAACGCCAGGTCAGCAACGCCACGTCAGCAACGCCACGTCAGCAACGCCACGTCAGTAAAGCCACGTCAGTAAAGCCACGTCAGTAACGCCACGTCAGTAACGCCACGTCAGTAAAGCCACGTCAGTAAAGCCACGTCAGTAACGCCACTTCAGTAACGCCACGTCAGTAAAGCCACGTCAGTAACGCCACGTCAGTAACGACACGTCAGTAACGCTACGTCAGTAAAGCCACGTCAGTAACGACACGTCAGTAACGACACGTCAGTAAAGCCACGTCAGTAAAGCCACGTCAGTAACGCCACGTCAGTAACGCCACGTCAGTAACGCCACGTCAGTAAAGCCACGTCAGTAAAGCCACGTCAGTAATGCCACGTCAGTAAAGCCACGTCAGTAAAGCTACGTCAGTAACGCCACGTCAGTAAAGCTACGTCAGTAATACTACGTTATAGATCAGTGTATCTCAGTCCTGGTCCTGGCCATTACCATGAACACGTATAACTATTTATAATTTATAATCTGGTCCTGGGGACCCAAAGGGGTTTCCGTTTTGTTTTTTGCCTTACCTGATTCAAATCATCCAAACTTGATGATGAGTTGATGATTTGAATCAGCTGTGTAGTGCTAGGGATAAAACAAAAATGTGCACACCCTTGGGTCCCAGGACCAGGATTAAGATACACCGTTATAAATAGTTATACACCTTCATAGTAATGCTCAATCAGTAATGGCCAAATGGCACATGATTCCCTATATAGTGGACTACTTTTGACCAGGGCCCTTAGGGCTCATCGGACTCTGGTCAAAAGTAGTGCACTATGTAGGGAATAGGGTGGTATTTGGGATACAGATGTAGTAATACAGATGTTATTACAGTGTAATAAATTTTTTTAAGAATGACGAACGACTTCAGCAATCTAGGCCACAAAATAGCCTCGATTGAACTATGATTACAAATGGGTGATGAATAAATACACTGAATGACAGTATCTTTTCTCTCCAACAGGGGGAGGAAGTGAGCCAGAGAACCAAGTTTTAAGTTTCCAGTTTTATTAGTCTTATGTACAGGATACACATGGTATACACTGTCCAACGAAATGCTTACTTCAGGATCCTTCTCTATAATCAAACAATAAGAAATAATAAAATAAATAATTAAAGATAAGATAAGAATATAATGAATACGTTAGTAAAAGTATAATACAGGAAGTCACAATTATAGTACAATATTTACACATGTATCAGAGTAAGGGGGATTGGGGGGGAGGGCAAGTGATTCAATTGTGCTGTATTAGCAATAGTAAAAACAAATCTCGTAGCAGCAATTTGGGCGGCAGGTAGCCTAGAGGTGAGAGTGTTAAGCTAGTAACTGCAAGGTTGGTGGATTGAATCCCCGAGCTGACATGGTGAAAATCTGTTGTTCTGTCCCTGAACAAGGAGGTTAACCCACTGCTCCTAGGTCATTATTGTAAATAAGTATTTGTTCTTAACTGACTAGCCTAGTTAAATAAAAACAAAATTGTGCTGTGTGTGTAGCTTGAATTTACACTGAGTGCACAAGACACTAAGGACACCTGCTCTTTCCATGTGACTATCCAGGTGAAAGCTATGATCCCTTATTGATGTCACTTGTTAAATCCACTTCAATCAGTGTAGATGAAGGGGAGGAGATAATTGAGACATGGATTGTGTTTGTGTGCCATTCAGAGGGTGAATGGAGAAGACTAAATATTTAAGTGCCTTTGAACGGGGTATGGTAATAGGTGCCAGGCGCACCGGTTGTGTTAAGAACTGCAAGGCTGCAGGGTTTTTCACCCTCAACAGTTTCCCATGTGTATCAAGAATGGTCCACCACCCAAAGGACATCCAGCCAACTTGACACAACTGTGGGAAGCATTGGAGTCAACATGGGCCAGCATTCCTGTGGAACGCTTTCGACACCTTGTAGAGTCCACGAATTGGGTGACTCAATATTAGGAAAGTGTCCTTATTGTTTTGTACACTCAGTGTATATAAACTCAGCAAAAAATGAAACGTCCTCTCACTGTCAACTGCGTTTATTTTCAGCAAACTTAACACGTGTACATATCTGTATGAACATAACAAGATTCAACAACTGAGACATAAACTGAACAAGTTCCACAGACATGTGACTAATAGAAATTGAATAATGTGTCCCTGAACAAAGGTGGGGGGGGGGGGTCAAAATCAAAAATAGCAGTCAGTATCTGGTGCGGCCACCAGCTGTATTAAGTACTGCAGTGCATCTCGTCCTCATGGACTGCACCAGATTTGCCAGTTCTTGCTGTGAGATGTTACCCCACTCTTCCTGTAATGCACAGCGTTGAGATTGCCTACAATGACAACAAGCTCAGTCCGATGATGCTGTGACACACCGCCCCAGACCATGACGGACCCCCCACCTCCAAATCGATACCACTCCAGAGTACATGTGTCACAAAAAGAGCCGTGTTGAATAGACCAAACTGCAGCGGGAATATGGATGCTCATGTTTTAATTCAAAACAGGAGTAACGCATCCACTGGAAAACAATATACACGACAGGAACAGTTTTGCAGGCACACAACACGCAGTGCAAAAACAACTACCCACGAAAACCAAACAAACACACACCTACTTATGGGACTCCCAATCAGAGGCAACTAGAAACACCTGCCTCCAATTGAGAGTCCAGCACCCAAAACTACACATAGAAAAACAAACCTAGAACCTATACCAAACTAATACACCCCACTACACCACACACAAAACCCCATAATACAAAACAAATATACCTCTGCCACGTCCTGACCAAATATAATAGAAATAATACCTAAATATTGGTCAGGACGTGACATTACCCCCCCCTAAAGGTGCAGACCCCGGAATGCACCTTAAAAGAAAACACAAAAAATCCCCATTACCCCAACAAAACCAAAAAGCAATACCCCCTAAACAATAAGGGAGGGAAGGGAGGGTGGCTGCCGTCAACGACGGCACTGTGCTACACCCTCCCTCCCCAACCCACCTATCCTGGAGGTGGCTCCGGTGCAGGACGTGGACCCTGCTCCACCCTCGGCGTCGCCCACTTCGGTGGAGCCGATAGCTGCGCCAGGCAGACGGACCCCTCGGGCCGGGCGACAGGAGGGCCCCTCGGGCCGGCCCGGGGGACAGGAGGGCCCCTCGGGCCGGGCCGGGGGACAGGAGGGCCCCTCGGGCCGGGGGACAGGAGGGCCCCTCGGGCCGGGCCGGGGGACAGGAGGGCCCCTCGGGCCGGGCCGGGGGACAGGAGGGCCCCTCGGGCTGGGCCGGGGGACAGGAGGGCCCCTCGGGCTGGGCCGGAGAGCAGGAGGGCCCCTCGGGCTGGGCCGGAGAGCAGGAGGGCCCCTCGGGCTGGGCCGGAGAGCAGGAGGGCCCCTCGGGCTGGGCCGGAGAGCAGGAGGGCCCCTCGGGCTGGGCCGGAGAGCAGGAGGGCCCCTCGGGCTGATCCTGACAGGCCGGGCACCCTGGCAGATCAGGGCAGGCGGGCACCTCTGGCAGAACCGGGCAGTCTGGCCACCCTGGCAGTTCAGGGCAGTCTGGCCACCCTGGCAGTTCAGGGCAGTCTGGCCACCCTGGCAGTTCAGGGCAGTCTGGCCACCCTGGCAGTTCAGGGCAGTCTGGCCACCCTGGCAGTTCAGGGCAGTCTGGCCACCCTGGCAGTTCAGGGCAGTCTGGCCACCCTGGCAGTTCAGGGCAGTCTGGCCACCCTGGCAGTTCAGGGCAGTCTGGCCACTCTGGCAGTTCAGGGCAGTCTGGCCACTCCGGCAGTTCAGGGCAGTCTGGCCACTCCGGCAGTTCAGGGCAGTCTGACCTCTCTGGCGACTGTTGACTGGCGGGCAGCTCTGACGACTGTTGACTGGCGGGCAGCTCTGACGACTGTTGACTGGCGGGCAGCTCTGACGACTGTTGACTGGCGGGCAGCTCTGACGACTGTTGACTGGCGGGCAGCACTGACGACTGTTGACTGGCGGGCAGCTCTGGTGACTGTTGACTGGCGAGGCTGGGTTGACACACTAGACTCCTGATGCGTGGGGCTGGTATAGGACGTGGTCCTTTGGTGGTGGGTAGTTCTGTCACAAAAAGAGCCGTGTTGAATAGACCAAACTGCAGCGGGAATATGGATGCTCATGTTTTAATTCAAAACAGGAGTAACGCATCCACTGGAAAACAATATACACGACAGGAACAGTTTTGCAGGCACACAACACGCAGTGCAAAAACAACTACCCACGAAAACCAAACAAACACACACCTACTTATGGGACTCCCAATCAGAGGCAACTAGAAACACCTGCCTCCAATTGAGAGTCCAGCACCCAAAACTACACATAGAAAAACAAACCTAGAACCTATACCAAACTAATACACCCCACTACACCACACACAAAACCCCATAATACAAAACAAATATACCTCTGCCACGTCCTGACCAAATATAATAGAAATAATACCTAAATATTGGTCAGGACGTGACAACATGCCTCATTCCTTCGACGTTAAATGCGAATCCGACCATCACCCCTGGTGAGACAAATCTGCGACTCGTCAGTGAAGAGCACTTTTTGCCAGTCTGGTCTGGTCCAGCAACGGTGGGTTTATGCTCATTGGCGATGTTGTTGCCGGTGATGACTGGTGAGGACCTGCCTTACAACAGGCCTACAAGCCCTCAGTCCAGCCTCTCTCAGCCTATTGTGGACAGTCTGAAGGAGAGGTTGTGCATTCCTGGTGTAACTCGGTCAGTTGTTGCCATCCTGTACCTGTCCCACAGGTGTGATGTTCGGATGTACCGATCCTGTGCAGGTGTTGTTACACGTGGTCTGCCACTGCGAGGATGATCAGCCGTCCGTCCTGTCTCCCTGTAGCTATCTTCGGTGTCTCACAGTACGGACATTGCAATTTATTGCCCTGGCCACATCTGCAGTCCTCATGCCTCCTTGCAGCTAGCCTAAGGCATGTTCACTCAGATGAGCAGGGACCCTGGGCATCTTTCTTTTGGTGTTTTTCAGAGTAAGTAGGAAGGCCTCTTTAGTGTATTACGTTTTCATAACTGTGACCATAATTGCCTGCCGTATGTAAACTGTTAGTGTCTTAACGACCATTCCACAGGTGCAGGTTCATTAATTGTTTATGGTTCATTGAACAGGCATGGGCACCAGTGTTTAAACCCTTTACAATGAAGATCTGTGAAGTTATTTGGATTTTTATGAATTATCTTTGAAAGACAGGGTCCTGAAAAAGGGACATTTCTTTTTTTGCTGAGATTATGTGTGTGTGTGTGTGTGTGGATGTGTTTGTGTGTGTGGATGTGTGGGTGTCTGTGCAGGTGAGTGCGTGAATGAGTACATGTCTGCCACAGTCTCTTTTGACCAAAAAGAGATTCTGGATATCAGAACAGCGATTACTCACTTCAAACTGGACACATTGTTTTTCTTTAATGAGTCAGATGCGAAAGATTTACTGCTGCACCCGTCATTCACATGAAGAGGAGGCCTGGATACAGGGGATTCAGATCCGGGTGGCTTTAGAGATTTGTAGGCGAGTGGGTAACCCGCCTCTACCATCCGTCCTATTGGCCAATGTGCAATCATTGGAGAATAAACTGGATGAAATCCATTTGAGACTATCCTACCAACGGGACATTAAAAACATCTTATGTTTCACCATGTCGTGTCTGAACGACGACATGGATAATATACAGTTGGCTGGGGTTTCCGTGCATTGACAAGACAGAACAGCTACCTACGGTAAGACGAGGGGCGGTGATCTGTGCCTATTTGTCAATAACAACTGGAGCTGTATCAGGGCATAAGCAAACAAGATAATGCTCATCCTGAGGCGGCGCTCAGTTTTAGCTCATTTATACCAGCATGTCACATGTGCAACCAACGGAAAAAAAACTCTAAACCACCTTATAACACGTTTAAGGTAAGACCCAGATGCAGACAGCTTAGAAGAAACAAAAGTTTATTACTAACGACAGGGACAAGCAAAATACAGGTCAAGGCAGGCAGGGGTCAATAATCCAGAGAAGGTATAAAGGGTCCAGAACGGCAGGCAGTCTCAGGGTCAGGGCAGGCAGAGGTCAATAATCCAGAAAGGTGGGGTAAGGTACAAAATGGCAGGCAGGCTCAGGGCCAGGGGAGGCAGAAGGTCAAAACCAGGAAGGACTAGAAAACAGGAGCAAGGAAACAGACAGGAGCAGGGGAACAAACACTGGTAGGTTTCACAAACAAAACGAACTGGCAACAGACAAACAGAGAACACAGGTATAAATACACAGGGGATAATGGGGAAGATGGGCGACACCTGGAGGGTGGTGGAGACAAGCACAAAGACAGGGCAAACAGATCAGGGTGTGACACATTCACATCTACTCCACACACAGAGACACATACAAAGCTCTCCCTCACCTTCCATTTGGCAAATCTGACCATAATTCTATCCTCCTGATTCCTGTTTACAAGCAAAAACTAAAACAGGAAGTACCAGTGACTCGCTCAATACGGAAGTGGTCAGATGACGCGGATACTAAGCTACAGGACTGTTTTGCTATTACAGACTGGAATATGTTCCGGGATTCATCCGATGGCATTGAGGAGTATACCACATCAGTCACCAGCTTCATCAATAAGTGCATAGATGACATCGTCCCCACAGTGACCGTATGTACATACCCCAACCAGAAGCCATGGATTACAGGCAACATCCGCAGTGAGCTAAAGGCTAGAGCTGCCGCTTTCAAGGAGCGGGACACTCACCCTGACGCTAATAAGAAATCCCGCTATGCCCTCCGACAAACCATCAAACAGGCAAATCATCAATACAGTACTAAGATTGAATCCTTCCACACCAGCCATGATGCTCGTCGGATGTGGCAGGGCTTGCAAAATTTTACAAACTACAACGGAAGGCCCAGATGCGAACTGCCCAGTAACACGAGCCGACCAGACGAGCTAAATGACTTCTATGCACGCTTCGAGGCAAGCGACCCTGAAGCATGCATGAGAGCACCAGCTGTTCCGGGCGACTGTTGATCACGCTCTCTGTAGCCGATGTTAGTAAGACCTTTAAACAGGTCAACATTCACAAGGCTTCAGGGCCAGATGTATTACCAGGACGTGCTGATCAACTGACAAATGTCTTCACTGACATTTCCAACCTGTCCCTGACCGAGTCTGTAATACCAACATGTTTCAAGCAGACCAGTCCCTGTGCCCAAGAGTGCCAAGGTAACCAGCCTAAATGACTACCAACCCGTAGCACTCACGTCTGTAGCCATGATGTACTTTGAAAGGCTGGTCATGGCTCACATCAACACCATCATCCCAAAAACCTTAGACCCACTCCAAATCACATAGCGCCCCAACAGATCCACAGATGACGCAATCTATATTGCGCTCCACACTGCCCTTTCCCACCTGGACAAAAGGAACACTTAGGTGAGAATGCTGTTCATTGACTACAGCTCAGCATTGAACACCATAGTGCGCTCAAATCTCATCACTAAGCTAAGGACCCTGGGACTAATCTCCACATCACCAACAAACTCTCATGTCCAAACACATCAACAGAGTTGTGAAAATGGCACGACAATGCCTATTCCTCCTCAGGAGACTGAAAAGATTTGGCATGGGTCCTCAGATCCTCAAAAAGTTTTACAGCTGCACCATCGAGACCATCCTGACTGGTTGCATCACCGCTTGGTATGGAAACTGCTTGGCATCTGACCGCAAGGCACTACAGAGGGCTATCATGGTCCAAAGCAGTTTCTCCTGAGGGGGAATATGCATTGTCATGCCCTCTTCACAACTGTCTTACTACGTTTGGACCATGATAGTTGGTGCGTATGGCCCAGTACATCACTGGGGCCAAGCTTCCTGCCATCCAGGACCTCTATTCCAGGCGGTGTCAGAGGAAGGCCACCCGAGTCATAGACTGTTCTCTCTACTACCGCACGGAAAGCGGCACCGGAGCACCAAGTCTAGGTCCAAAATGCCCCTTAACAGCGTCTGACCCCAAGCCATAAAACTGCTGAACAGTTAATCAAATGGCTAGCCGGACTATTTGCATTGACCCCCCCCCCCCATTCTTTAGTTCATTTAGTAAATATTTGCTTAACTTATATATATATTTTTAAACTGCATTGTTGGTTAAGGGCTTGTAAGTAAGCATTTCACTGTAAGGTCTACACCTGTTGTATTCAGCAGCAAATAACATTTGATTTGATTTGGTCAGTCCATTTCAAGTGTTCAGCAGTCTGATGGTTTGTAAATAGAAACTGAGGCTGTTGGTATCAGACCTCATGCGCCGATAACATCTGCCTTATGGTCAAGGAGTAAACAGCTCGTGGCTGGGGGGTGTGTGGGTCAGTGTGGAGGAGGTGTTTTTACCAATCTTCACAGCCTGTGGTCTGCCCATCAGGAAAGTCCAGGATCCAGTTGCAGTGTGCTGTCCAAAAATACAGGGCTCTGAGCTTGATGTCGAGCTTGGAGGGAATGCTACTGTTGAATGCTGAACTGTAGTCAATGAACAGCATTCTCACATAGGTGTTTCTCTTGTCCAGATGTGTTACGGCCATGTGAATAGCGATGGAAATGGCATCTTGGAGTGGGTCCAGTGTACCTGGCATGCTGGCCACGGCCAGCCTCTCGAAGCACTTCATGACGACAGGGGTGAGTGTGATGGGGCGATAGTCATTTGGGCATTTCACCTTGTTTTTTTGGGGCACTGGGATGATGGTGGTCTCCATAAAGCAGGTGGGGACTACAGCCTGGTACAGGGTCAGGTTGAAGATGTCAGAGAAGGAGCCCGCCAGCTGCTCAGCGCACACTCTCAGGACGTGGCCAGGGATGCCACCTGGGCATTCACTCTTTTGAAGTTTTCCTCACGTCAGCTTCAGAGAGCAAAAGCACCTGGTCGTCCGGAGCAGCGAGAGCCTTCCTGGACGGCTCGGTATTGTCTGTCTCAAAGCGAGCGTAGAATGTGTCAAGCTCGTCTGGGAAGGAGACTTTGTTGGGCACCACATAGCTGGATTTGCCTTTGTTGTCCGTGATAGTCTGTAGTCCTTGCCACTTGCCACATGAGTCTGAGTTGTTGAACATAAATACAAGTTTGAGGTTGTCTTTTTGCTTCCTTAATGGATTTGCGAGGCTCGTAGCTACTTGCTTGTACACGTTGCACGCCACCGAGTTGTCTGGGTTCATTCTGCTGACATTGAATGCTGCAGTACGGGCTGTCAGCATGATACGAATTCTCTGTTCATCCATGTTTTTGGATGGGCTATGTCCGGATTGAGTGCCCCATGGTGGCAGTGAGGTTATGGTATGGGCAGGCATAAGCTACTGACAACAAACACAATTGCATTTTATCGATGGCAATTTCAATGCACAGAGATACCGTGACGAGATCCTGAGGTCCATTGTCGTGCCATTCATTCGTTGCCATCACCTCATGTTTTAGCATGATAATGCACAGCCCCATGTAGCAAGGATCTGTACACAATTCCTGGAAGATGAAAATGTCCCAGTTCTTCCATGGCCTGCATACTCACCAGACATGTCACCCATTGAGCATGTTTGGGATGTTTGGAATGACAGCGTGTTCCAGTTCCCAGCAATATCCAGATACTTCGCACAGCCATTGAAGAGGAGTGGGACAACATTCCACAGGCCACAATCAACAGCCTGACCAACTCTATGCGAAGGAGATGTAATTCAACATGAGGCAAATAGTGGTCACACCAAATACTGACTGGTTTTCTGGCCCACGCCACAACTTTTTGTATTCCCAATCATGTGAAATCCATAGATTAGGGCCTAATGAATCTGCTATACAGTTAAAGGCATACAGAAGGAGGCTAAATCATACATTTTCTGTCAGAATATTTACTATAAAAGATAAGCATTATATTGTCACGGCCCCTCCTCTTTTTATGGAATGGTCTGCCTACCAATGTGAGAGACACAGACTCAGTCTCAACCTTTAAGTCTTCACTGAAGACTTATCTCTTCAGTAGGTCCTATGATTAAGTATAGTCTGGCCCAGGAGTGTGAAGGTGAACGGAAAGGCTGGAGCAACGAACCGCCCTTGCTGTCTCTGCCTTGCCGGTTCCCCTCTTTCCACTGGGATTCTCTGCCTCTAACCCTTTTACAGGGGCTGAGTCACTGGCTTACTGGTGTTCTTCCATGCCGTCCATGGGAGAGGTGCATCACTTGAGTGGGTTGAGTCACTGACGTGGTCTTCCTGTCTGGGTTGGCGCCCCCCCCTTGGGTTGTGCCATGGCGGAGATCGTTGTGGGCTATACTCGGCCTTGTCTTAGGACGGTAAGTTGGTGGTTGGAGACATCCCTCTAGTGGTGTGGGGGCTGTGCTTTGGAAAAGTGGGTGGGGTTATATCCTGCCTGTTTGGCCCTGTCCGGGGGTATCATCGGATGGGGCCACAGTGTCTTCTGATCCCTCCTGTCTCAGCCTCCAGTATTTATGCTGCAGTAGTTTATGTGTCGGAGGGCTAGGGTCAGTCTGTTACATCTGGAGTATTTCTCTTGTCTTATCCGGTGTCCTGTGTGAATTTAAATATTCTCTCTCTAATTCTCTCTTTCTCTCTTTCTGTCTTTCTCTCGGAGGACCTGAGCCCTAGGACCATGCCTCAGGACTACCTGGTATGATGACTCCTTGCTGTCCCCAGTCCACCTGGCCGTGCTGCTGCTCCAGTTTCAGCTGTTCTGCCTGCGGCTATGGAACCCTGACCTGTTCACCGGACGTGCTTGTTGCACCCTCGACAACTACTATGATTATTATTATTTGACCATGCTGGTCATTTATGAACATTTTAACATCTTGACCATGTTCTGTTATAATATCCACCCTGCACAGCCAGAAGAGGACTGGCCACCCCTCATAGCCTGGTTCCTCTCTAGGTTTCTTCCTAGGTTTTTGGCCTTTCTAGGGAGTTTTTCCTAGGGAGTTTTTCCTAGCCACCGTGCTTCTTTCACATGCATTGCTTGCTGTTTGGGGTTTTAGGCTGGGTTTCTGTACAGCACTTTGAGATATCAGCTGATGTACGAAGGGCTATATAAATACATTTGATTTGATTTGATTTGATTTTGATTTGATTTGATTTTGATTCTGCAGTGCAGGGGCGGTTCCTCCTGCAGGCAGAGGAGGGTCGTTAGTGATTGGAGCTGGCGTGATTGGAGCCAGGGTTTTTAAACCTGCTGCTTCACTAATCTCTCTCTCTCTCTCTCTCTCTCTCTCTCTCTCCTCTCTCTCTCTCTCTCTCTCTCTCTCTCTCTCTCTCTCTCTCTCTCTCTCTCTCTCTCTCTCTCTCTCTCTCTCTCTCTCTCTCTCTCTCTGCTCCTCCAGGTATGATCCTGTTTTGTTTGTTCCTTTGTAGGTTTACTTAGTTTCCACTCAGTCATGTTCACACACACAGATTCATGCATCCATGCACCTTACATACACCCTACATTATGACATTTCCACACCTCATTCCTTTTTCTTTGTTTAAAGTTAATAGTTTTTGTTTACAATAAAGAACCTTTTGATTGGCCTATACGTGTTGTTGATGTCCCCTCATTTTTGCCACAGGCTATGAGCCGGCCTGTGACAATATTATTACATTATAGAAATAACTCTGCTAGGCCTAAAAACATTCTTAGATTTTTTTTTCTGCGATAGCTAATTCTTAATAATTGCCACACCATACCTTCACAAAGTTTGTAAACTTTATTAGGGTAATATCCAAAGTTTATAGGGAAAATAGGAGCAGGTTGTTATATTATATTACGGCAACCACAGCATTACAGTTGGAACTTAATTTGGCCAAAGAAAATGGCTCAACAGAATTAAACATAAAACACTTGGGAACTGGTTTAAACCTTCACAAAAAGTTTTGAATAGGCTATATTACAGCAATTAACAACAAAGGCTAGCGGCTATTGTACCCAACAAATGGCAGCAATAGCCTACTGTTATTTATTTTACATTTTAAACTAAATACTGATCACGCAATTAACTTACTTTAACATCTCAACAGAATTAAACAAAACACATTTTGCATATTTAAATAACTGTTTTTTTTTATTAATAAATAGGGTTACGATAATAACAATATATACAATAATAAGAATGATAAAACTAATTATTATAAATACAAAAATAAATGTAAGTTCCAAAATTGTATCCTTCTAACGACAGACACTGGGAGATGAGAAGCAAGTACAAGGAGTGAACATTTAATGGAACAACGGACATGAAACAGAATACGGACAGCATCTGGACAGGGGAAACAAAACAACATTAATGCTGACATGGGGGATGAAACAGAGCAACAGACAGATGTAGGGAAGGCAATCAAAACGTGAAGGAGTCCAGGTGAGTCCAATGAGCGCTGACACACATAACGAAGGTGACAGGTGTGCATAATGATGGGCAGGGAGGGGGAGCGGGACAATCCTACCTGAAAGTTGCACAGTAGCCTGAGTTTTACTTTAATTAAAATGGCCTCCATCTTTAAAATGGCCTCCATCTTTACTTCAATTAAACTGGCCTCCATCTTTAAAATGGCCTCCATCTTTACTTTAATTAAAATGGCCTCCATCTTTAAAATGGCCTCCATCTTTACTTCAATTAAAATGGCCTCCATTTTTAAAATGGCCTCCAAATGTTTTTAATTGAAGTAAAACGACAGTTTGAGGGCAAATGGGTATATTGTAGTGGACTCAGATGAGAAGAATGTTGGCTGGTCAAATGCAGGCTACTGTGCAACTTTCTCTTGCTCTCCTCAGCAGCAAGTGCACATGCGCGCACGGAGTGTGAGAATGGTGGTGAATCACAAATTCAAGGTGTAGACAGCCTCTTAATTAATCTGCTTTTAAATTTTATTCAATTAGGCCTACAGGCTAACCTTTGTAGGCCCTTTCCCCTTGGAAGCAGAGTAGCCTACTGTTGTTACAGCGTGATTCAGAAATTAGGGAGAGAGATTTTTAACTAGAGAAGAAAGGATTAACCTTTCGATGTTGGTTCAGAACTTTATTTTGCTGGTTGGAACAGTGGAACAGAACAAATAAAATGATGAGAAAAACATTTTGGTTACAAGCCCTGCTTAAAACTTTAACTGAACATTTCAATAAGACTTTTAATAACACTGCTAGCTTAATTCAGTATTTAACTTCCATCCATGTTTGAGGATGTGGAAACCGGCCATTAGGGGTAACTGTGAGCGCCGTTACGTTCCAGTAGGTTTTGGATTTGGTAAAGTGCTGTGGACAAGGATAGTGGGTGAATCTGCCTCTGATTCCAAAGGTCACAAGTTCAAATCCAGCTATAATTTTTTGTTGTTGAGGTTTTTGTTTTAAACCTATCCCAAACTTTAACCATTCTGAGTTAATGCCTGAACTTAACCCTAACCTTAAAAATGTTGCATTAATACCTAAACTTAACATAAAACACTTCGAAATTTGAAGTTTGCAACAACTTCAAAATGTGACGTTTTGAGAAACATAGATGAACGTCTAATTCTGACGTGAGACTGTGAGACCTAGTTGAACTGGGAAGTGTTTTGTCTTCAAAGGAAATCATTATGCAAACATTCTGAACAAACAAAATAATAATTAACACAAAAAAATAACAATAAAAACACCAAATTGAGCAGAAGCCAGAGAGCCAATCAAAGCCTACCTCACAGCCAGCAGCAGTATCCCCGGTAGAACCACTAGAGTCTGGGAGGATTTTGTGTATCTTTCCCTCCTTGATGACAATCAGAGCAGGCCGTATCTCTGTGCCACACAGAACCCTGCTACTCCTCACTGCACTCACGGTCGACCCAGGCTCCATTACTGCAGGACTACCTGGGCTAGTCTAAAGAGTAAAACAAACGGGTTCTGCTAGTCTAAAGAGTAAAACAAACAGACCCGGCTTTTAAGTCTAGTCTGTGTGCAGATATTCTGTGGAATACTGTGGAGGCACCTCCCCCAAGGCAGGCGAGTAAAGGCTTGCATAAGATAGTGGTTACAGACAGTGATAGAGGTTTGTTGACCTCTCCTTTACTCTGTATACAGAATGAACCCACGAGCCAAGTACCATGTTTAAAGCAACTCGTTTTCAGGGGGATATATGTTAGTAAAATATGTCTAGTGAGATCTATCTCTCTTTAACATTAGATTTGCAACTTTTACACTAGCCTTAGATGTGGTGTGGACAAAGCTATATTCTTGATTCATGTGAGTGCAGCTATTATCATACTGTAAATATCATGTATAGACACTGAGTATACAAAACATTAAGAACACCTTCTCTTTCCATGCCATAGACTGACCAGGTGAATCCAGGTAAAAGCTATGATACCTTATTGATGTCACTTGTTAAATCCACTTAAATTAGTGTAGATGAAGGCGAGGAGACAGGTGAAAGAAGGATTTTTAAGCCTTGAGACAATTGAGACATGGATTGTGTATGTGTGCCATTCAGAGGGTGAATAGGCCAGACAAAAGATTGAAGTGCCTTTAAACGGGGGTATGTTAGTAGGTGCCAGGTTCACTGGTTGGTTTCAAGAACTGCAACGCTGCTGGGTTATTCACACTCAACAGTTTCCTGTGTGTATCAAGAATGGTCCACCCCCCCAAAGGACATACAGCCAACTTGACAAAAATATGGGAGGCATTGGAGTCAAGATGGGCCAGCATCCCTGTAGAACGCTTTCGACACCTTGCAAAGTCACACTTGATTAATGCAATGATTCACTAAAATGTGTGAATATTTTTTTGCAGGGACATGTGTCGTGGGAGAGCTATTGTCTTTACACTGCACCACTCAGGGGAGGGGGGGTATGTGGTGTAGATGGCGACATGCAGAGGTAGTTTGGGAGACGTCTCTTAAAAGACAGATTTGAATCTAGATCTGTCTCTTTACACTACACAAGTATCTCTCCTGGACCTAGTTTGCGTCTCATCTGTAGCTAAATCAGGTGTATGAAATAGATAAATGTGTGGTAAAGTAACTCATCTTGTTCATTACCCTAATAAACGTCTTTGTCTGTGAGGATTACGCAGTGATTTTATAGACCATAAAGAGTAAAGGGAGAGTAAAGGTCGTGTGAAACGTCTCTTTAAGAAAACATGTCAGATACTGGCCTAGCAGCAACAACTCATTCTACCAATAAATTATTAAAAGCGACAGTACCACTAAACTGAGATTTAAAGGAGAGGAGAGAGGAGGAGAAGAGAAGAAAGGAGAGGGAGTAGAGGAGAGAGCAAGGGGAGGAGAGGACAGAGAGAGAGGAGAGGACAGAGAGAGAGGAGAGGACAGAGCGAGGAGAGGACAGAGCGAGGAGAGGACAGAGAGAGAGGAGAGGACAGAGAGAGAGGAGAGGAATGGAAAGGGAGTAGAGGGAGGAGAGGAACGGAAAGGACAGAAGAGGAGAGAGAGGAACAGAAAGGAGAGGAGAAAGGTGAGGAGGAGAGGAGAGGAGAGGAGAGCAGAGGAGAGGAGAGGAAATGAGAAGAGGATATGTGAGAGAGGAGGAGAGGAGATGTGAGAGAGTAGGAGAAGAAATGAGGAGAGGAGATGTGAGAGAGTAGGAGAAGAAATGAGGAGAGAAGAGGATAGAATATCAGTTTGCCTCTGGCTCTGTAGTTGTTAAATCATATTCCTTCTTCATCTGATGGGTGTATCTGTTGGCCATAAGGCCTGAGGCTGTGTGCGTTTCTACTCCTCTACTTTATAATATTCTCTGAATTAGCTGATGGCAGTATGGCTCTGAGAGCTAGACCATGATACATTCATGTTGTTGAATTAAATACATGTATTGCAGAGTGAGTCAGAAAAGATGGAGGGAGCGAGATGGAGATAGAGAAGGAGAACAGAGAGAGGGAGGGCGAGGGATAGCGAGGGTAGGGTGAGATACGAGAGAGAGAGAGAGAGAGCAGAGATGGAGAGCAGAGATATGGAGAGAGAGCAGAGAAAGAGAGCATAGAGAGAGCTGATAGAGAGCTGAGAGAGAGCAGGCAGAGCAACAAAGAGATACTGAGAGAGAGAGAGAGAGAGAGAGAGAGAGAGAGAGAGAGAGAGAGAGAGAGAGAGCCTGGCTGACTGTAGCTAGCTAGCATGTCTGGTCTGGATCGAGGCTGGCTGAGAGTAAGGTCAGAAAATACAATGTCATTGTGTTACAGCCCGGCTGAAACCTGAGTGACCCCAGCCTGCCTGCCCTTACAGTAGCATGGTACCTTCTAGATCAGCCAGCTAGACAGTACTTCCTGTCCATTAGCCATTACTTTGGAACAAACCTCATCAACAACCAGGCCTAGAATCTACACAGCTTCATTTAACCATTTACTGTGTGATGATGTGATCTGTATACACCACTACTGTATTAATCAACAATATAGATTAAATTATTTAGGGAAAGATGAGGTCTTTGTGGTGGCAGCATCATTACAGTGAGGGAAAAAAGTATTTGATCCCCTGCTGATTTTGTACGTTTGCCCACTGACAAAGAAATGATCAGTCTATAGTTTTAATGGTAGGTTTATTTGAACAGTGAGAGACAGAATAACAACAAAAAAATCCAGAAAAACACATGTCAAAAATGTTATAAAATGATTAGCATTTTAATGAGGGAAATGAGTATTTGACCCCTCTGCAAAACATGACTTAGTACTTGGTGGCAAAACCCTTGTTGGCAATCACAGAGGTCAGATGTTCCTTGTAGTGGGCCACCAGGTTTGCACACATCTCAGGAGGGATTTTGTCCCACTCCTCTTTGATCTCAAGGCAGCTGGGACCATAGTCACCAAGAAAACAATTGGTAACTGTCACGTCCTGACCATAGTAAGATGTTATTTTCTACGGTAGAGTAGGTCAGGGCGTGATAGGGGGTGATTAGTTTTGAGTAGTGTGTTTCACCTCTGCGTCACGTTTTTTTTTGTCATTCAAGTTTATCCTCTTACATCTAGACGTTCCGCTAGCGGAACACCTGCTCCAATATCCAATGATAGGCGTGGCGCGAATTACAAATTCCTCAAAAATACAAAAACTTCAATTTTTCAAACACATGACTATTTTACAGCATTTTAAAGACAAGACTCTCCTTTATCTAACCACACTGTCCGATTTCAAAAAGGCTTTACAGCGAAAGCAAAACATTAGATTATGTCAGCAGAGTACCCAGCCAGAAATAATCAGACACCCATTTTTCAAGCTAGCATATAATGTCACAAAAAACAAAACCACAGCTAAATGCAGCACTAACCTTTGATGATCTTCATCAGATGACACGCCTAGGACATTATGTTATACAATACATGCATGTTTTGTTCAATCAAGTTCATATTTATATCAAAAACCAGCTTTTTACATTAGCATGTGACGTTCAGAACTAGCATTCCCACCGAACACTTCCGGTGAATTTACTAAATTACTCACGATAAACGTTCACAAAAAACATAACAATTATTTTAAGAATTATAGATACAGAACTCCTTTGTGCAATCGAGGTGTCCGATTTTAAAATAGCTTTTCGGTGAAAGCACATTTTGCAATATTCTGAGTAGATAGCCCGGCCATCACGGCTAGCTATTTTGACACCCACCAAGTTTAGCCCTGACCAAACTCCGATTTACTATTAGAAAAGTTTGATTACCTTTGGTGTTCTTCGTCAGAATGCACTCCCAGGACTTCTACTTCAATAACAAATGTTGGTTTGGTTCAAAATAATCCATAGTTATATCCAAATAGCGGCGTTTTGTTCGTGCGTTGAAGACACTATCCAAGGGTGACGAAGGGTCACGCGCACAACGCATTTCGTGACCAAAAAATTCTAAATATTCCATTACCGTACTTCGAAGCATGTCAACCGCTGTTTAAAATCAATTTTTATGCCATTTTTCTCATAAAAAAAGCGATAATATTCCGACCGGGAGTGGTGGTGTTCGTTCAAAGACGAAAGAATAAAAACATGGAGTCAACTCGTGCACGAGCCTGAGTCTCATAGTACTGTGACCGGCCACTATCCAAACGCGCTACTGTTTTTCAGTCAGGACCTGCAAAGCCACGATTCAGCTTTTTGCCGCCTTCTGAGGCCCATGGGAGCCGTAGGAAGTGTCACGTAACAGCAGAGATCCCATGTATTGGATAGAGATAATCAAGAAGGCCAAGAAATGGTCAGACAGGGTACTTCCTGTACAGAATCTTCTCGGGTTTTGGCCTGCCAAATGAGTTCTGTTATACTCACAGACACCATTCAAACAGTTTTAGAAACTTTGGAGTGTTTTCTATCCAAAGCTAATAATTATATGCATATTCTAGTTTCTGGGCAGGAGTAATAATCAGATTAAATCGGGTACGTTTTTTATCGGGCCGTGAAAATACTGCCCCCTAGCCATAACAGGTTATTTATGTATTGCATAGTTTCACAGTATAAATAAAATGTGGAACTCGAACCTTCAGCCCCTCCACAGATTTTCTATGGGATTAAGGTCTGGAGACTGGCTAGGCCACTCCAGGATCTTAATGTGCTTCTTCTTGAGCCACTCCTTTGTTGCCTTGGCCGTGTGTTTTGGGTCATTGTCATGCTGGAATACCCATCCACGACCCATTTTCAATGCCCTGGCTGAGGGAAGGAGGTTCTCACCCAAGATTTGACGGTACATGGCCCCGTCCATCGTCCCTTTGATGTGGTGAAGTTGTCCTGTCCCTTTAGCAGAAAAACACCCCAAAGCATAATGTTTCCACCATGTTTGACGGTGGGGATGGTGTTCTTGGGGTCATAGGCAGCATTCCTCCTCCTCCAAACACGGCGAGTTGAGTTGATGCCAAAGAGCTCGATTTTGGTCTCATCTGACCACAACACTTTCACCCAGTTGTCCTCTGAATCATTCAGATGTTCATTGGCAAACTTCAGACGGGCATGTATATGTGCTTTCTTGAGCAGGGGGACCTTGCGGGCGCTGCAGGATTTCAGTCCTTCACGGCGTAGTGTGTTACTGTCACGGTTGTCGTAGGAATGAGCGGACCAAAGTGCATCGTGTGTGTCGTTCCACATTTGATTTATACTGTGAAACTATGCAATACATAAATAAACTTGAATGACCAAAAAAAATAAAAAAACGTGACGCAGAGGTGAAACACACTACTCAAAACGAATCACCCCCTATCACGCCCTGACCTACTCTACCGTAGAAAATTACATCTTACTATGGTCAGGACGTGACAGTTACCAATTGTTTTCTTGGTGACTATGGTCCCAGCTGCCTTGAGATCATTGACAAGATCCTCCCGTGTACTTCTGGGCTGATTCCTCACCGTTCTCATGATCATTGCAACCCCACGAGGTGAGATCTTGCTTGGAGCCCCAGGCCGAGGGAGATTGACAGTTATTTTGTGTTTCTTCCATTTGCGAATAATCGCACCAACTGTTGTCACCTTCTCACCAAGCTGCTTGGCGATGGTCTTGTAGCCCATTCCAGCCTTGTGTAGGTCTACAATCTTGTCCCTAACATCCTTGGAGAGCTCTTTGGTCTTGGCCATGGTGGAGAGTTTGGAATCTGATTGATTGATTGCTTCTGTGGACAGGTGTCTTTTATACAGGTAACAAACTGAGATTAGGAGCACTCCCTTTAAGAGTGTGCTCCTAATCTCAGCTCGTTACCTGTATAAAAGACACCTGGGAGCCAGAAATCTTTCTGATTGAGAGGGGGTCAAATACTTATTTCCCTCATTAAAATGCAAATCAATTTATAACATTTTTTACATGAGTTTTTCTGGATTTTTTTGTGGTTATTCTGTCTCTCACTGTTCAAATAAACCTACCATTAAAATTATAGACTGATCATTTCTTTGTCAGTGGGCAAAAGTACTAAATCAGCAGGGGATCAAATACTTTTTTCCCTCACTGTATTGGGGTGGCAGCATCATTATTGTGGTGGCAGCATCAGTATTATGGTGGCAGCATCATTATTGGGGTAGCAGCATCAGTATTGGGGTGGCAGCATCATTATTGGGGTGGCAGCATCAGTATTGTGGTGGCAGCATCATTATTGTGGTGGCAGCATTATTATTGTGGTGGCAGCATCAGTATTGTGGTGGCAGCATCATTAGTGTGGTGGCAGCATCATTATTATGGTGACAGCATCATTAGTATGGTGGCAGCATAATGTTAAAGGTATGCTTGTCACCAGCAGGGACTGGGGAGTTTGTCAGGATATTTCTCTTTTGTTCTTTATCGCTCCTCTGTTGTTCCTCAAGCAAGGGGGAGGCCGGTGACATCATGACTTCCCATCAGACCAACTCTTTGAGGTTCCTCAAGCAAGGGGGAGGCCGGTGACATCACGACTTGCCATCAGACCAACTCTTTGAGGTTCCTCAAGCAAGGGGGAGGCCGGTGACATCACGACTTCCCATCAGACCAACTCTTTGAGGTTCCTCAAGCAAGGGGGAGGCCGGTGACATCACGACTTGCCATCAGACCAACTCTTTGAGGTTCCTCAAGCAAGGGGGAGGCCGGTGACATCACGACTTGCCATCAGACCAACTCTTTGAGGTTTGCAGTTGTGTCTAAAAAACTACTTTTTTTCTTTACAGGTGTCAAACTCATTCCACGGAGGGCCAAGTGTCTCAGATTTTCGCTCCTCTCTTGGACTTGATTTATTAATTAAGGTCACTGATTAGGAAAGGAACTCCCCTCACCTGGTTGTCTAGGTTTTAACTGAAAGGAGAAACCAAAAACCAGCAGACAATCGCCCCTCTGTGGAACGAGTTTGACGTGCGTTAGTGTATTTATACTTGGGATATTGCTTTTCAACAGGAAAAGTTCAAAAATCACTGGAGGACATCTTTATCTCTGGGTTGTGAAGACATACTGTATGCATTCAAGATATCTTCATTTTTTGTTGTTTATTAATTTAGAACATTTTATATAATACATTTTGTATAATTTTTCTTTCATTTTGGAGCTGGTTGTGTACATCAGTAGGACAAATACATTGGTTACCATTTTGACTAAATAAATAGGTCATAACTTTCTACACATATTCACATATGCTGTACTGTTTTTATTCATTTAACTAGGCAAGTCAATTAAGAACAAATCCTTGTTTTTAATGACGACCTAGGAACAGTGGGTTATCTGCCTTGTTCAGGGGTAGAGCGACAATTTTTTACCTTGTCAGCTCGGGGATTCGATCTTGCAACCTTTCGGTTACAAGTCCAACGCTCTATAACCCCTAGGCTACCTGCCACCCCCCCAAAATCACCAGTAAGGTGATTCTACACGTATTCAGTAAGTAGACCAACATAATGCTGTACTGTAATTAAGCTACGATCATATTACACCTATTATTACCAAAGATAATAGAATTGTTGAGAAAATACCTAAATTCAATCCCTTGTGAGGCTAAGCCAAAGCTGACTCAACAAGAAGAGCTGTGTTCATGATGTCCTCACCGCGCTGCATTCTCCAATCCCTACCACTGAGAGAGGATTACACGGGTGTCTTGCAATGGGATTTACTGAAAAAGAGAAGAAGGAGATTTCCTCTCACATTTTGGGGATGGGATATAAATAGCATCCCCAAATTGCACCCTATTCCCTATTTAGTGCCCTACTTTGGACCAGAGCCCCTGGTCTAAGTAGTGCGCCGTAGGAATAGGGTAGCTTTTGGGAGGGATCCATAAACCCTGCACTCCAACAGAGAGACAGTACAGGGTGAAAAGGGCATCTTTTATTTACAGAATCACTGCATCAGAAATGGTTTATATATTATACAACGTTTAATATACTGCTTTATCGGCATATCATAGGGAAATTATCTTATGGGAAAATTAAGCTACTATCTAGGATTAAATACTGCATATCCATCCATAATTTATACATTATTATACATATTATATTATACATATGATATTTACACTGAGTGTACAAAACATTAAGAACACCTTCCTAATACTGAGTTAGGAACAGTGGGTTGCCCCCACCCCCCAATTCATTGGGGCATGGACTTCACAAGATGTTCCACAGGTTTGCTGACACATCTTGACTCCAATGCTTCCCACAGTTGTGTCAAGCTGACTGGATGTCCTTTGGGTGGTGGACCATTCTTGATACACACAGGAAACTGTTGAACGTAAAAAACCCAGCAGCGTTGCAGTTCTTGACACAAACCGCTGAACTTGGCACCTACTAACATACCCAGTTCGAAGGCAGTTAAATATTTTGTTTTGCTCATTCACCCTCTGAATGGCACACATACACAATTGATGTCGCAATTGGCTGAAGGCTTAAAAATCATTCTTTAATCAACCTGTCTCCTCCCCTTCATCAACACTGATTGAAGTGGATTTAAAAAGTGACATCAATAAAGGATCATAGCTTTCACGTGGATTCACCTGGTCAATCCATATTGCTCCCAAGTGGCGCAGCGGTCTAAGGCACTGCATCTTAGTGCTAGAGGCGTCACTACAGACACCCGTGCTTCGGATCCAGGTTGTATCACAACCGGCCGTGATTGGGAGTCCCATAGGGCAGTGAACAATTGGCCCAGCATCGTCCGGGTTTGGCCGGTGCAGGCCGTCATTGTAAATAAGAACTTGTTCTTAACTGACTTGCCTAGTTAAATAAAGGTTACATTTTTTTTTTATGTACAAATATATAATGTAATGGAAAGAGCAGGTGTTCTTAATGTTTTGTACACTGTGTATACATATCAAAGACAATTTGTGTCACGACTTCCGTCGAAGTCGGTTCCTCTCCTTGTTCGGTCGGCGTTCGACGTCACCGGTCTTCTAGCCATTGCCGATCCATCTTTCATTTTCCATTTGTTTTATCTTGTTTTCCCACACACCTGGTTTACATTTCCCTCATTACTTGTCGTGTATTTAACCGTCTGTTCCCCCCATGTCTGCGTGTGAAATAGTTTATTGTTTCGTGTATGCGCACGTTAGACTGGTTGCGCTGGGTTATGTCAACCCGTATTGTGTTTAGTGTTCTTTGTGCCGTGTGTTTTGTTCGCCTAAATAAAAGGCTCCGTTTGCTACCCAAAAACCGTGCGCATCCCCCCCGAATATGCCGATTTGGCTCTCGACTGGCCCATCTGGATCCCTCTTTGGCATTCATAGTGGAGGTTGACGCGTCTGAGGCTGGGATAGGAGCCGTGCTCTCTCAGCACTCGGGTACACCACCAAAGCTCCCCCAGTGCCTTCTTCTCGTGGAAGTTCAGCCTGGTGGAGCGAAACTATGACGTGGGGGACCGGGAGCTGTTGGCTGCTGTCAAGGCCTTGAAGGCATGGAGGCATTGGCTTGAGGGGGCTAAACAGCCTTTTCTCAACTGGACTGACCACCGCAATCTGGAGTACATCCGGGCGCCGAGGAGACTGAACCCTCGCCAGGCAAGGTGAGCCATGTTTTTCACCTGTTTTGTTTTCACCCTTTCTTACAGACCAGGTTCCCAGAACGTGAAGGCAGATGCACTGTCCCGGCTGTATGACACAGAGGAGCGGCCCATGGATCCCACTCCCATACCCCGGCCCATGGATCCCACTCACCACGCCTCCTGCCTGGTGGCGCCGGTAGTGTGGGAGCTGGACGCAGACATTGAGCAGGCGCTACGGGCAGAGCCCACTCCCCTCCAGTGTCCCGCTGGGCGTCTGTACATTCCGTCTGCTGTCCGTGACCGTCTGATCTATTGGGCCCACACGTCACCCTCCTCTGGTCATCCAGGCATCGGTCGGACAGTGCACTGTCTGAGTGGTAAGTACTGGTGGCCCACTTTGGCTAAGGACGTGAGGGTTTATGTTTCCTCCTGCTCGGTGTGCGCCCAGTGTATGGCTCCTAGGCACCTGCCCAGAGGTAAGTTACACCCCTTACCCGTTCCACAACGGCCTTGGTCGCACCTGTCGGTGGATTTCCTTACCGATCTTCCTCCCTCACAGGGTAACACCACGATCCTGGTCGTTGTGGACCATTTTTCTAAGTCCTGCCGCCTCCTCCCTCTGCCCGGTCTCCCTACGGCCCTACAGACTGCGGAGGCATTGTTTACGCACGTCTTCCGGCACTACAGGGTGCCTGAGGACATAGTGTCTGATCGGGGTCCCCAGTTCATGTCGAGGGTCTGGAGGGTGTTCATGGAACGTCTGGGGGTTTCGATCAGCCCTGTGGGTAGGTTTCTGAGGTCTTATTGCCAGGACCAGCCGGGGGAGTGGGCGGCGTTCGTGCCCTGGGCAGAGATGGCCCAGAACTCGCTCGCCACTCCTCCGCTTACCTCTTCCCCTTCCAGTGTGTACTGGGGTATCAGCCGGTTCTGGCTCCTTGGCATCAGTCAGACCGAGGCTCCTGCGGTGGATGACTGGTTCCGGCACGCGGAGGAGACATGGGACGCCGCCCATGTTCACCTTCAGCGCGCCGTGCTGCGCCAGAAAGCCAGCACAGACCATCACCGCAGTGAGGTCCCGGTGTTGCACCGGGGGACCGGGTCTGGATCTCGACCCGAAACCTGTCCCTCCGCCAGCCCTGCCGGAAGCTGGGTCCGCGGTTTGTGGGGCCATTTAAAGTCCTGAGGAGACTGAACGAGGTGAGTTACAGGTTACAGCTTCCCCCGATTACTGTATTAACCCCTCGTTCCATGTGTCTCTCCTCAGGCCGGTGGTGGCTGGCCCACTCCAGAAATCTGAGGTGCGGGAGGTTCCATTGCCCCCTGATGTTGGGTTCCGGTGGAGGACGTGTTGGACCCTTAAATGCTGCGGGAATTCCACCGTCTCCGTCCGGATCGCCCTGCACCTCGCCCTCCGTGTCGTCCCCGAGGCCGGTGTCGGCGTGCAGCTGGAGCCGCACGTCAAGGGGGGGTACTGTCATGACTTCCGTCGACACCCCCGTCTTCTAGCCATCGCCGACCCACCTTTCATTTTCCATTTGTTTTGTCTTGTTTTCCCACACACCTGGTTTACATTTCCCTCATTACTTGACGTGTATTTAACCCTCTGTTCCCCCCATGTCTGTGTGTGAAATTGTTTATTGTTTTGTGTATGTGCACGTTAGACTGGTTGCGCTGGGTTATGTCAACCCGTATTGTGTTTAGTGTTCTTTGTGCCGTGTGTTTTGTTCGCCTAAATAAAAGGCTCAGTTTGCTACCCAAATTCTGCTCTCCTGCGCCTGACTCCCTTACAGCCAGTTACGCATACCTAACAATTTGAGAATTTAAAAAACAGAAACCTATGAACAAAAACAACGGTCTATGTTTCTGATCCACAAAAATATAACCCCAAAGTCAAGTGTTATTGATACCAAATTGTACGTTGTTGCCCTAGCAACTCCCTTCCACTCTAAACACCTTGGTGGTCTACCAACTAACCAGGCCCTCTAAACAACTTGGTGGTCTACCAACTAACCAGGCCCTCTAAACCACTTGGTGGTCTACCAACTAACCAGGCCATCTAAACAACTTGGTGGTCTACCAACTAACCAGGCCATCTAAACAACTTGGTGGTCTACCAACTAACCAGGCCCTCTAAACCACTTGGTGGTCTACTAACTAACCAGGCCCTCTAAACCACTTGGTGGTCTACTAACTAACCAGGCCCTCTAAACAACTTGGTGGTCTACCAACTAACCAGGCCATCTAAACAACTTGGTGGTCTACCAACTAACCAGGCCATCTAAACAACTTGGTGGTCTACCAACTAACCAGGCCCTCTAAACCACTTGGTGGTCTACCAACTAACCAGGCCCTCTAAACCACTTGGTGGTCTACCAACTAACCAGGCCCTCTAAACCACTTGGTGGTCTACCAACTAACCAGGCCCTCAAAACAACTTGGTGGTCTACCAACTAACCAGGCCCTCTAAACCACTTGGTGGTCTACCAACTAACCAGGCCCTCTAAACCACTTGGTGGTCTACCAACTAACCAGGCCCTCTAAACCACTTGGGGGTCTACTAACTAACCAGGCCCTCAAAACAACTTGGTGGTCTACCAACTAACCAGGCCCTCAAAACAACTTGGTGGTCTACCAACTAATCAGGCCTCATAACATGTCTTTGCTACAGAGCCCTCCTTTGTCCTGGTGTTGTCCCTTCACAGGTTGATATCTCAGGATGAATTCACCACGCTGATCAGAATGCTGTTGTTTTCCATTTTCCACGTATCCTACTGTATTTCCATTTTCCACGTAGCCTACTGTATTTCCATTTTCCATGTAGCCTACTGTATTTCCATTTTCCACGTAGCCTACTGTATTTCCATTTTCCACGTAGCCTACTGTATTTCCAATTTCCACGTAGCCTACTGTATTTCCATTTTCCACGTAGCCTACTGTATTTCCATTTTCCACGTAGCCTACTGTATTTCCATTTTCCACGTAGCCTACTGTATTCATCCTTAGGAATTCTGTCTCCTTCAATCTCTATACCATAAGCTACTACTTCTTTAAAGATGTAAAAACAACCATCAAATTCAAAACAAACTAAACACAGTGTGTAGATAGATGCTACACATTCCTGTTCCAATGCTAAACACAGACATAGCAGAGCTTATGTGTGTCTGTTCTATTCCCCTGAGGAACCTAATCTACGCTCTCTCTCTCTCTCTCTCTTGATCTTTTTCTGTCTTTCTCTCTGTCTTTCTCGCTCTCTTTCTGTCTTTCTCTCTCTTTCTCGCTCTCTTTCTGTCTTTTTTCTCTCTCTCTCTGTCTTTTTTCTCTCTCTCTCTCTCTCTCTCTCTCTCTCTCTCTCTCTCTCTCTCTCTCTCTCTCTCTCTCTCTTTGTCTCTTTCTCTCTCTCTCTGCCCGGTGCTCAGCCCTCCTCCCTCTCTCTCTCTGCTGCATTGATGCTGCTGCCACCTCCCTCGTGATGACATCATCGGCTCAGTATAGTTCAGCATCCTTCCTGTAGGCAGCAGCAGGCAGGCAGTCAACAGAACAGAGACATTTTGTCTTCTAGGTGGTGGTGGAGCACACAACGCAAACCCTCCCTGGACCCCAGGCTATAGCAGGGTATCTAGGCTATACTAGAATATACCCTTACCGGTGGTGTTATTTCTGCCTTGTGTCTTCTTCCTGCTCGGAGGGAGGGGAGAAGAGAAGGGAGGTGGGCTGCCAGCTGGTCTGTGACAGTCAGACAGAGAGAGAGAGACAGAGCCGGAGGAGAAGAGACTGGAGGCTGTGGAAACAAGACGAGAGAAAGAGAGAGAAAGAGAGGAACTGGAGTTGGGAGAAAGACGATTAACAGAGGAGGAGAGCAGAGCAAACAAGCTTCTTAAACCGGACGTGGCATTGAAGAGGTAGGATCCATTGTTCTGGTACTAATGCAGTATTCATGGGGCAGTGTTTGTTTGGTGTTGGGTCTCCCGGGGCTGAGAAGGGAAGGGAGGAATGATTGTGATGGGGTGCGGCTATTGAGGAGCTGTCAGCTCAGACCATGTAGGACAGATGGAAAACTAGGGGCTTAAATATAATAGATCATTTTCTCTATAACCTATTTATTATCGTTTTGAGCTGGTTGACAATAAGAATTGCCCTGTCATTCAGGAGGTAGGCTAGGCAGCAAAATCAGTTGACAACCTCATGAAGAATGATGCTTATTTATTAGGTTGCAAATTAATTGTGCCTGTGGCCCGGCATTATACAATAGTCATGAATTATCCTGAAATGTCCATTTCAAATGAAATCCTACGTCTAGGCTACAGGGATGTTTTGTAGCCTACACTAGTAGAAAAAGAGGTGGTTCTTCGGCTGTCCCCATAGGAGAACCCTTTGAAGAACCCTTTATGGTTCCAGGAAGAACCTGCTTGTTTCCAGGTTGAACCCTTTTGGGTTCAATGTAGAACCGGAACCCAAAATGGTTCTACCTGGAACCCAAAAGGGTTCTACCTGGAATCAAAAGGGTTCTACCTGGAATCAAAAGGGTTCTACCTGGAACTCAAAAGGGTTCTACCTGGAACCCAAAAGGGTTCTCCTACGGGGACAGCCGAAGAACCCTTTTGGAACCCTTTTTCCTAAGAGTGTATGACAGAAATGATGCAGGGAGTACATTGTAGATAGGCTAACATATGATAAACTCATAGCCTGTGCATCTGTGCATATGATAAACTCATAGCCTGTGCATCTGAGTCTTATTTCACACAGCATCCTAACAGTAATAACAAAGGTAATTTAAATCAAAACCCTGTGTTAATAACCTCATTATTACAGTATTTATATAAAATAGCAGTCAAATGCATTTAAATAGACTACCCACCTCATGTCAGGTTAAGCCTACACGCAGGCCTAGCAGATAATAGCCTGCAGTTAGCCACATGCTACAGTATATTTTAAATTTTAAATTTGTTTTACCTTTATTTAACTAGGCAAGTCAGTTAAGAACAAATTCTTATTTACAATGACGGCCCAGGTTAACTGCCTTGTTCAGGGGCAGAACAACAGATTTTTACCCTGTCAGCTCGGGGATTTGATCTAGCAACCTTTCGGTTACTGGCCCAAGCTCTAACCGCTAGGCTACCTGCGCCCATGTAAACTACACGTAAGTCTTACTGGGACTACTGTAAACTACACGTAAGTCTTACTGGGACTACTGTAAACGTCATGGAAGTCTTACTGGGACTGCTGTAAACTACACGTAAGTCTTACATGGATTACTGTAAACTACACGTAAGTCTTACTGGGACTACTGTAAACTACATGGAAGTCTTACTGGGACTACTGTAAACTACACATAAGTCTTACAGGGACTACTGTAAACTACATGGAAGTCTTACTGGAACTACTGTAAACTACATGTAAGTCTTACTGGGACTACTGTAAACTACATGGAAGTCTTACTGGGACTACTGTAAACTACATGGAAGTCTTACTGGGACTACTGTAAACTACACGTAAGTCTTACTGGGACTACTGTAAACTACATGGAAGTCTTACTGGGACTACTGTAAACTACACGTAAGTCTTAATGGGACTACTGTAAACTACATGTAAGTCTTACTGGGACTACTGTAAACTACATGGAAGTCTTACTGGGACTACTGTAAACTACACGTAAGTCTTACTGGGACTACTGTAAACTACATGGAAGTCTTACTGGGACTACTGTAAACTACACATAAGTCTTACAGGGACTACTGTAAACTACACGTAAGTCTTACTGGGACTACTGTAAACTACACGTAAGTCTTACTGGGACTACTGTAAACTACATGGAAGTCTTACTGGGACTACTGTAAACTACATGGAAGTCTTACTGGGACTACTGTAAACTACACGTAGGTCTTACTAGGACTACTGTAAACTACACGTAAGTCTTACTGGGACTACTGTAAACTACACAAGTCTTACTAGGACTACTGTAAACTACACATAAGTCTTACTGGGACTACTGTAAACTACATGGAATATGATATACAGTAGTTATTGTTTGCTTTTATTTTTGGTTGAACTATACACAAGATCATGGGGATATGATGGTGTTACAGTGATATTATGGTGTTATATTGTTATGGTGATATTATGGTGTTATGGTGATATTATGGTGATATTATGGTGTTATGGTGATATTATGGTGTTATGGTGTTATGCGGATATTATGGTGTTATGGTGATATTATGGTGTTATGGTGATATGGTGATGTTATGGTGTTATGGTGATATTATGGTGTTATGGTGATATTATGGTGTTATGGTGTTATGGTGATATTATGGTGTTATGGTGATATTATGGTGTTATGGTGTTAGGGTGATATTATGGTGATATTATGGTGATATTATGGTGTTATGGTGTTATGGTGATATTATAGTGTTATTGTCACGTCCTGACCATAGAAAGCTTTTATTTTCTATGGTAGAGTAGGTCAGGGCGTGACACAGGGTTTTGTCTAGTTTCTGTTGTGTGGTTCTAGTTTCTGTATTTCTATGTTGTTTTTTGGGGGGATGATCTCCAATTAGAGGCAGCTGGTCATCATTGTATCTATTTGGGGATCATATTTAGTAGTTGTTTTTTCCACCTGGGTTTGTGGGAGATTATTTTGAGGTAGTGTATGTTTGCACCTCTTCGTCACGGTTTGTTATTTTGTTTAGTATTTTATTTGTATGTCTTGCATAGTTTCACAGTGAAAATAAAATGTGGAACGATATACACGCTGCGCCTTGGTCGTCATTGAACGACGAACGTGACAGACTCTCCCATCACAAAAAGACCAAGCAGCGTGCGTTTAAGGGGAAGATGAGTTGGACATGGGAGGAAATCCTGGACGGGAAAGGACTCTGGAGGCAGACTGGGGAGTATCGTCATCCGAAGGAGGAGATTGAAGCAGCGAGAGCAGAGCGGCGACGATACGAGGAACTAGCACGGCAATGACGGAAGCACGAGAGGCAGCCCCCAAATTATTTTGGGGGGGGGCACACGGGTTGGTTGGCGAAGCCGAGGGGTGATTCTGAGAGCGAAGAGGAATATTGGGAGAGACTGAGCGAGGAGTACTGTGAGATAGGTGAGGGGGGTGATGAGAGAGAGCTGTTGGTTTGGCGTAGAATGTACGGCATTTTCCCTGAGGAGCGGGTGACCGGTCAGGCACCATGTTTTGCTGTGATACGCATGGTGTCTCCAGTGCGCATTCACAGCCCAGTGCATCCTGTGCCGGGCTAAAGTGAGCATCCTGCCGGGACGGATGGTGCCAGCCCTACGCTCCAGACCTCCAGTGCATCTCCACAGCCCAGTACGCCCTGTTCCTGCTCCCCGCACTCGCCCTGAGGTGCGTGTTACCAGTCTGGCGCCACCTGTGCCAGCCCTACGCATCAGGCCTCCAGTGCGCCTGCCCAGTCCGGTGTGTCCTGTTCCTGCTCTCAGCATTCGCCCTGAGGTGCGTGTTACCAGTCTGGCGCCACCTGTGCCAGCCCCACACATCAGGTCTCCAGTGCGCCTTCCCAGTCCAGAGCTTCCGGCGACAGTTCCCAGTCCAGAGCTTCCGGCGACAGTTCCCAGCCCATAGCTTCCGGCGACAGTTCCCAGTCCAGAGCTTCCGGCGACAGTTCCCAGCCCATAGCTTCCGGCGACAGTTCCCAGTTCCCTGACAAAAAGCGGAGGGATCATACTGCTGGAGTGGGAGCTACGCCCCGAACCAGAGCCGCCTCCTATGCTGGCGGATAAGCAGGATGAGTGGGTTCTTCGTCCTGCACCAGAACTGCCACCGACATTAGACACCCACCCTAACCCTCCCTTTTTTCATTTTTTTTCAGGTTTTGCGTTCGGAGTCCGCACCTTTGGGGGGGGGGGGGTACTGTCACGTCCTGACCATAGAAAGCTTTTATTTTCTATGGTAGAGTAGGTCAGCGCGTGACAGGGGGTTTTGTCTAGTTTATATTTTCTATGTTGTGTGGTTCTAGTTTCTGTTTTTCTATGTTGTTGTTTTTTGGGATGATCTCCAATTAAAGGCAGCTGGTCATCGTTGTCTCTAATTGGGGATCATATTTAGTAGTTGTTTTTTCCACCTGGGTTTGTGGGAGATTATTTTGAGGTAATGTATGTTTGCACCTCTTCATCACGGTTTGTCATTTTGTTTAGTAGTTTATTTGTATGTCTTGCATAATTTCACAGTGAAAATAAAATGTGGAACGATATACACGCTGCGCCTTGGTCTTCATTGAACGACGAACGTGACAGTTATGGTGATATGGTGTTATAGTGATATTATAGATTTATGGTGATATTATGGTGTTATGGTGATATTATGGTGATATTATGGTGTTATGGTGATATTATGGTGTTATGGTGATATTATGGTGATATTATGGTGTTATGGTGATATTATGGTGTTATATTAAGTTGTTATGATGGTGATATTATGGTGTTATGGTGGGAATCGATTAAAATGATTCCATTTTTTTTTTTTTTGCCATACTCTAACCCTAACCCTAAAATATGAATAGTCTAGGTTATAATTGAATATGGTAATGGTTTAACATTAGGAACTGGTTGGGTAACTTGAAGGATATTTATATCCTGATTTGTGTTCCAGACACCATAGGGGCCTTTGGGGGCAGCCAATGGGGAGAAAGGAACTATGCCTTGTGTGACGGTACAGTTTGCACACCAACCGCCGTCATGGTGATATTAGTGTTTTTACCACTGTGTTATAGGTCTATTAGTATTGTGCTTGTGATTCTATACGTCAAATCCAAGCATTATTTTAGATATTTTGTCAAACAGTAGGTCATATTAATGCCACGAACAGGGAGGCTGCTGAATTATTGTTCACTATTGTAATGACTTTTAAAGGTTTTTCATTGACTTCAACAGCACACATCTCCAAATATAGTATGTCAAAATATACTGTGAAATTCAATATATTCCCTTAACGAGACAGCTGAGCATGTAATCCTACTGTATGTAACTCATTGATAACTAATTGCTATAGAAATATGATAATATCCTATCCAGCCATTATTTACACCTATAGTTCCTGTATTCTCCCAGTCCTGAACCCTGGTCCGCTCTGTGTCTGTTGTGTTCTGACTGACGGACTTGTCTAGTCTATGTCAGTTGTGTTGTGACTGACTGGTTTGGTCTGTTGTGTTGTGACTGACTGGTCTAGTCTATGTCTGTTGTGTTGTGACTGACTGGTCTAGTCTATGTCTGTTGTGTTGTGACTGACTGGTCTAGTCTATGTCTGTTGTGTTGTGACTGACTGGTCTAGTCTATGTCTGTTGTGTTGTGACTGACTGGTCTAGTCTATGTCTGTTGTGTTGTGACTGACTGGTCTAGTCTATGTCTGTTGTGTTGTGACGGACTGGTCTAGTCTATGTCTGTTGTGACTGACTGGTCTAGTCTATGTCTGTTGTGTTGTGACTGACTGGTTTGGTCTACGCCTGTTGTGACTGACTGGTCTAGTCTATGTCTGTTGTGTTGTGACTGACTGGTTTGGTCTACGCCTGTTGTGACGGACTGGTCTAGTCTATGTCTGTTGTGTTGTGACTGACAGACTGGTCTAGTCTATGTCTGTTGTGACTGACTAGTCTAGTCTATGTCTTTTGTGTTGTGACTGACGGACTGGTCTAGTCTATGTCTGTTGTGACTGACTGGTCTAGTCTATGTCTGTTGTGACTGACTGGTCTAGTCTATGTCTGTTGTGTTGTGACTGACTGGTTTGGTCTACGCCTGTTGTGACTGACTGGTCTAGTCTATGTCTGTTGTGTTGTGACTGACAGACTGGTCTAGTCTATGTCTGTTGTGACTGACTGGTCTAGTCTATGTCTTTTGTGTTGTGACTGACTGGTCTAGTCTATGTCTGTTGTGTTGTGACTGACTGGTCTAGTCATGTCTGTTGTGTTGTGACTGACTGGTCTAGTCTATGTCTGTTGTGTTGTGACTGACGGACTGGTCTAGTCTATGTCTGTTGTGACTGACTGGTCTAGTCTATGTCTGTTGTGTTGTGACTGACGGACTGGTCTAGTCTATGTCTGTTGTGACTGACTGGTCTAGTCTATGTCTGTTGTGTTGTGACTGACAGACTGGTCTAGTCTATGTCTGTTGTGACTGACTGGTCTAGTCTATGTCTGTTGTGTTGTGACTGACGGACTGGTCTAGTCTATGTCTGTTGTGTTGTGACTGACTGGTCTAGTCTATGTCTGTTGTGTTGTGACTGACTGGTCTAGTCTATGTCTGTTGTGTTGTGACTGACGTACTGGTCTGTCTCTGTGTTATTGGGCTAGTGTGACTGGCTGACTGACTGACTGATTGACTGACTGATTGACTGGTCTGGCCTTTGTTTTTAATTGTATTTAACCTTTATTTTAACACGGAGTTACATTGAGACCCAGGTCTCTTTTCCAAATGAGCCCTGCAGTAACCTTGGGTTTGTTGTGTGACTGACTGACTGACTGACTGGTCTGTCTCTGTGTTATTGGGCCAGTGTGACTGACTGATTGACTGACTGGTCTGTCTCTGTGTTATTTGGCTAGTGTGACTGACTGACTGACTGACTGACTGGTCTGTCTCTGTGTTATTGGGCCAGTGTGACTGACTGATTGACTGACTGGTCTGTCTCTGTGTTATTTGGCCAGTGTGACTGACTGACTGACTGACTGGTCTGTCTCTGTGTTATTGGGCCAGTGTGACTGACTGACTGACTGGTCTGTCTCTGTGTTATTTGGCTAGTGTGACTGACTGACTGACTGACTGGTCTGTCTCTGTGTTATTTGGCTAGTGTGACTGACTGACTGACTGACTGACTGGTCTGTCTCTGTGTTATTTGGCCAGTGTGACTGACTGACTGACTGGTCTGTCTCTGTGTTATTGGACCAGTGTGACTGACTGACTGACTGACTGACTGGTCTGTCTCTGTGTTATTGGACCAGGGTAATCCTAGGGAGCGGCCTGTCATTCAGCTGTGGCTGCACTTCTATTGTTGTCGCTAGGCTAAGTTCCCATCTCTCCTCGGCTGGAGCTGACCATGCATGCTCCTTTCATGAGACAGCCAGCCAGCCACACAGTCAGGCGCCCTCTATTGTAGTCCACTGGTGGTGGTCTGGACCAGGGGATGTGAGGCCTTGTTTGTACACAGATGGATTTAATTGAATGACAGGTCTCTCGTGATAGACTTTACATTGGGGCGGCAGGGTAGCCTAGTGGTTAGAGTGTTGGGCTAGTAATTGAAAGGTTGCAAGTTCGAATCCCTGAGCTGACAAGATACAAATCTGTCGTTCTACCCCTGAACAAGGCACCCACTGTTCCTAGGCTGTCATTGAAAATAAGAATTGTACTGAACTGAAACACAAATTAAGTAGCTGGCCAGTTGATGTGAGATTTGGGTCTGGGTTCTGAGATTAGACAGGTTCAGTTCTCTCTGTTTCTCTCTCAATTTAAGGGCTTTATTGGCATGGGAAACATTGCCAAAGTAGGTTAAATAGATAAAAAACTATAGTGAACAGTTAACATTACACAGAAGTTCCAAAAGAATAAAGACATTTCAAATGTCATGTTATGGTGGTCACACATCTTGCACCGTGGTATTTCACCCAGTAGATATGGGAGTTTATCAAAATTGGATTTGTTGTTGAATTCTTTGTGGGTCTGTAAAATCTGAGGGAAATACAGTGCCTTCGGGAAAGTATTCAGACCTCTTTTTCCACATTTTGTTAGGTTACTGCGTTATTCTAAAATTCATTAAATAGTTTTTTTCCCCTCATCAATCTAAATACAATACCCCATAATGACAATGGGAAAACCGTTTCATTGTGTCATTATGGGGTATTATTATGGGGTATTGAGTCATTATGGGGTAGTGTGTCATTATGGGGTATTGAGTAATATGTGGTATTGTGTCATTATGGGGTATTGGGTAGCCTAGTGGTTAGAGCGTTGGGCTAGTAACCGAAAGGTTCCAAGTTCAAATCCCCGAGCTGACAAGGTACAAATCTGTCATTCTGCCCCTGAACAAGGCAGTTAACCCACTGTTCATAGGCCATCATTGAAAATAAGAATTTGTTCTTAACTGACTTGCCTAGTTAAATAAAGGTAAAATTGTGACATTATGGGGTATTGTGTGTAGATTGATGAGGATTCTTTTCTGTTTAATCCACTTTAGAATAAGGCTGTAACGTAACAAAATGTGGACAAAATCAAGGGGTCTGAAAACTTTCCCGAAGGCACTGTATGTGTCTCTAATATGGTCATACATTTGGCAGGAGGTCAGGATGTGCATCTCAGTTTCCACCTTGTTTTGTGGGCAGTGTTGCACATAGCCTATCTTCTCTTGAGAGTCAGGTCTGCCTTTCTCAATAGCAAGGCCATGCTCACTGAGTCTGTACATAGTCAAAGCTTTCCTTCATTTTGGGTCATTCACAGTGGTCAGGTATTCTGCCACTGTATAATCTCTGTTTATGGCCAAATAGCATTCTAGTTTGCTCAGTTTTTTTGTTAATTCTTTTCGATGTGTCAAGTAATTATCGTTTGGATTTCTCATGATTTGGTTGGGTCTACTTGTGTTGCTGTCCTGGGGCTCTGTGGGGTCTGTTTGTGTTTGTAAACAGAGCCCCATGACTCTTCTCCATGTTCTTTTCTCTGTAGGTGATGAAAGGTTTGGGAATAGCTTCCTTTTAGCTGATTGATTTTCTGGATTTTGATAATTACCGGGTATCGGCCTAATGCTCTGCATGTTTTACGTTTTATTGGCATGGGAAACATATGTTTACACTCTCTCTCTCTCTCTCTCTCTCTCTCTCTCTCTCTCTCACTCACTCTCTTACAATTCAGTGGTCATCTCCCTTAAATAAGATTATAGATTTGAGAGTGCTTGATGACTCTCGGAAGAGTAGGTTGCCATAGTGATATGGACAGACAGAGCAGAGGGAGGGAGTCTACATCTTTAGTGATCAAGGATCTTAGATACTGTAGCTGAACTAATGTAATTTATGAGCTTCCGGGAGAAGAGGTTTCTTGAATCACTATACCTCCTTCTGTTTACCTTAATGGAAACGCAGCAGAATAAGGGCTCTGTGATCTGATATGCGGCCCAAATGGCACCCTATTCCCTTTATAGTGCACTACTTTTGATTAGAGACCCCCTATGGGGCCCTGGTCTAAAGTAGTGCACTACATAGGGAATAGGGTGCCATTTGGGATGTAGTCCTGGTGTAATAGTGATGCAAAGTCACACAAGGTGAACATGAAACACCATGGAGATATAGTATAATGTTTACAACAAGGTCACACCATGGAGATACAGTATAATGTTTACAACAAGGTCACACCATGGAGATACAGTATAATGTTTACAACAAGGTCACACCATGGAGATACAGTATAATGTTTACAACAAGGTCACAACATTGAGATACAGTATTATGCTTACGACTCTTAACGTTGCTCTATTTGACTCTGTGGTGATCAACTGGAAACCAATCATAGGGTTCAGTCACAGTAATAGGGTATAACTGTATCACATCGATACTAAAAACAGAGACAGGGTTGATAGCAGTGAGACAAGCTCACAGATAGAAGTTTCTCTTGTGTGTGTGTGTGTGTGTTAACGTTAACCATCTAAGGATTTGCCGTTTTATACTTTTCATTTTCTTTTACAGGTGTTGCTATCGATTTTCCAGGCCCTGTATTTGGGCCCGTTTTGAGAGGCGCTCCGAGCAGGCTGGTCCTAGCCAGGAGGCACCATGTCCGGGGCCTCTGTGAAGGTGGCGGTGCGGGTCCGTCCCTTCAACTCCAGAGAGATGGGGAAGGACAGCAAATGCATCATCCAGATGTCAGGAAACACAACCAGTGAGTATCACACACACACACGCACACACACGCACACACAAGGTGGGCCCTTTCTAAAGTAAGGTTCTACATGGAACCAAAAAGGGTTCCTCATGGATCCAAAAAGGGTTTCTCATATGGGAACCTTGTTTTCTAAATGTGAAGTAATTCATTTAACGTGGCAGCATAAGATCACCCCGCATCATCTCCACCCTCACCCCCCTTCATCTCCCCCTCACCCCCTTCATCTCCCCTCTTACCTCCCCCTTCATCACTCCCTTCACCCCCCCTCATCCCCCCTTCATCTCCCCCCTCACCCCCCTTCATCTCCCCCCCCTCACCTCCCTTCATCTCCCCTCTCCCCTCCATCACTCCCTTCATCCCCCCCTCATCTCCCCCCTCACCTCCCCCTTCACCCCTCCTCCACCTTCCCCCTCACCTCCCCATTAGAGAAGGTATTTAGGTAGAGGATGTAGAGAAGGTATTTAGGTAGAGGATGTTATCAAACACCTGTAGAGAAGGAGCACTATGGAAAGGTCAAGGTGGTATTGAGGTAGAAGATGAGAGGCAGAAGATCAGAGGGTGTACCCGGCTCCACGAGGGAGTGTCTCCCCCATGATAGGGTGTGTGAGGTTTTCATCCCGACATTGACTGACACTGAATTGATTATGACCGAGCTCTCTCCGGAGACCTGGAGAGGAGAGGGTGTGTCCTCACATTCATAATCAAACGCGCCATCAGCAAAGACACCTGCTCCGACTATGTTATCAGTTAAACAGCCAAGATCATGTTATCGTAAAAAAAAAACCCAGCTCTTTCTAAAAACTTTAGAAAGAGCGAATTCTACATTTTCACCTCACTTAAAACATCACATTTTTTGGGGGGCGGCTAAAACCATGATTTGGTCTAACAGAAAAGTGCATTATCATCATTAATCCTGTAATGAAAGTGTCTGCCCTTCCCTTGCCCCTGTGCCCTCTCTGGGGCTTATTGCTGTGATGAGTGAACCACTTTCCTCTCCCACAGTCACTCGAGAGAAAAACAACTTCTGATCGTATAACATTTCAAAATGCAATTGCATGAAAAACACAGCTTTGTCCGCTTGTTCCTGTTGAGGAGAGGACGGTCTCAGCTTTCTGGAGGTATCAGCTCAATATTCAGCTCAATAGCAACTATTTTTAAAACCTAGATATTTGATATGGCTTTGAGATATGGGGGCGGCACACGGGCGAAATGCGTACCTGCCATTGTGAGGGTAGAGGCCTTATGGGTAGTAGCCTACAACTGGTAGTAGCCTACAACTGGTAATGTATTTGTAGGACATTACATGAATAAATGGCTACTAACAGTGGGTATTATATTTAGAGTAAGCGATTGAGGCTATTTGTTTTGTAGTTTCCACTTCCTCAGGTGGTGAACCCTTAAATTAAATAGCCTATATTACCTTCAGAAAGTATTCACACCTCTTGACTTTTTCCACATGTTGTGTTACAGCCTGAATTTTTTTATTGATTACTTTTAGAGGTTGAGTCACGGGCCCACACACAATACCCCATAATGTCAAAGCGGAATTATGTTTTTAGACATTATCGGCACGGCCCCTCAGTCGAGCAGTGAATTTCAAAAACAGATTCAACAACAAAGACCAAGGAGGTTTTCAAATGCCTTGCAAGGACAGGCACCGATTGGTAGATGGGTAAAAAAGTAGAAGGTTAATATCCCTCTAAGCATGGTGAAGTTATTAATTACACTTTGGATGTTGTATCAATACACCCAGCGACTACAAAAATACAGGCGGAGAGGAAAGAAACCGCTCAGAGATTTCACCATGAGGCAAAAGGTGATTTTAAACCAGTTACAGAGTGTTATGGCTGTGATAGGTGACAACTGAGGATGGAGCAACAACATTGTATACTCCCTAGAAAAAATGGTTCTACCTGGAACCAAAAAGGGTTCTACCTGGAACCAAAAAGGGTTCTCCTATGGGGACAGTCGAAGAACCCTTTTTGGTTACAAATATAACCTTTTTGGGTTGCATGTAGAACCCTCTGTGTAAAGGGTTTTACATGGAACCAAAAGGGTTCTGCCTGGAACCAAAAAGGGTTCTTCAAAGGGTTCTCCTATGGGAAAAATGTGGCAAAGAAATCAATTTTATGTCCTGAATACAAAGCGTTACATTTGAGGCAAATCCAACACATCACTGAGCACCATTCTTCATATTTTAAAGCATGGTAGTGGCTGCATCATGTTATGGGTAGTTTTTTAAGAGATAAATAAATGTGATCAAATCATATCAAACTTTATTTGTCACACACTCTGAATACAAGTGTAGACTTTACCATGAAATGCTTACTTACAAGCCCTTAACCCAACAGTGCAGTTCAAGAAGAAGAAAATATTTACCAAGTAGACTAAAATAAAAAGTAATAATAAAAAGTAACACAATAAGAATAACGAGGCTATATACAGGGGGTACCGGTACTGAGTCAGTGTGCAGGGGTACAGGCTAGTTGAGGTAATCTGTACATGTAGGTGGGGGCTGAAGTGACTATGCATAGGTAACAAACAAACAGTGAGTAGCAGCAGTGTACAAGAGGGGGGGGTCAATGTAAATTGTCCAGTGGCGATTATATGAATTGTTCAGCAGTCTTATGACTTGGGGGTAGAAGCTGTTGAGGAGCCTTTTGGTCCTAGACTTGGCGCTCCGGTACAGCTTGCCATGCGGTAGCAGAGAAAACAGTCTATAACTTGGGTGACTGGAGTCTCTGACAATTTTATGGGCTTTCCTCTGACAACGCCTATTATATAGGTCTTGGATGGCAGGAAGCTTGGCCCCAGTGATGTACTGGGCCGTTCGCACTACCCTCTGTAGCGCCGGAGGACGTCCTATCAGTTGTCATAATTGTTGTGTAAGTCTATGGAAAGGGGTGAGAACCATGAGCCTCCTAGGTTTTGTATTGAAGTCAATGTACCCAGAGGAGGATGGAAGCTAGTTGTCCTCCAGCTACACCATGGTGCAACTCTACAGAGTGCTGTTGAGGCTACTGTTGACTTTCATTACAAAACAGTGTGTTTAAATCAGTTATTTGGTGACGTGATTATATTTAGATTACCGTAATTTCCGGACTATTAAGCGCACCTGAATATAAGCCGCACCCACTGAATTAAAAACATTTTTAAATTTTGAACATAAATAAGCCGCACATGTCTATAAGCCGCAGGTGCCAACCGGTACATTGAAACAAATGAACTTTACACAGGCTTTAACGAAACACGGCTTGTAACAAAAATAAATAGGCTTTAACGAAACACGGCTTGTAACAAAAAATTAAAAATTAGCAGTAAGCTTTAGTTGTCTTTTTGCACTGAGTCAATTCCTCACGCTGCTGTTTCCAACGTCTTATCATCGACTCATTAAGACCAAGCTCCCGTGCAGCAGCTCTATTTCCTTTTCCAACAGCCAGATTAATCACCTTCAACTTGAAAGCTGCATCATATGCATTTCTCCGTGTCTTTGCCATGATGAGGGTGACAAAATGACTACCATAATCAGAATGATGGGAAGTTTGAGAGCGCTCGATTTAATCTAAACAGTAAAGAAAAAAGTTGTTTGACCTTAACCCGTTCGGCAATTTCATTGGTCTAATGAAAGCTTCATGCCGCCAAAAAACTGAGCACGTCACAGAATGTGTTTTTTTGGAGAAAAAAAAATTGAAAGCGGGAAAAATCCATATATTAGCCGCGTCATTGTTTAAGCCGCGAGGTTCAAAGCTGGGAAAAAAGTTGCGGCTTATAGTCCGGAATTTACGGTAGTTTTATATAAAAAGGCTAACTTTTGAATATTTCACTATTTGTATTTTTATGAAAGTTCATATCTATTGAATAGGCTGGAGGGATGTGAATAAAATGCCAGTACCAAATTTACTAATATGAGTTGAAGGTAAAAAGACCACTGTTATGTCCTGACATTGTTTGAGGTTAGTGTTTATGTGTGAGGAAAATGTCTCAAGAATAATATTTAAAATGCAGAGACCAGAATAAGGGGGGGGGGGGGGGTGTGCTACAGACCACTGATTCCTGCACACTATTTGTTTACTTGTTCATCAATTCCCTGTGAAATATATAAATATTCATATATATTCATCAGTGAAGTTACTGTCAATCTCAATGTATTCCCCTATTCATTTAGAATGTCTGGTTACTTAACCTCTCTTGGGTAGGGGGCAGTATTTTCACCTCCGGATGAAAAGCGTGCCCAAAGTAAACTGCCTGTTACTCAGGCCCAGAAGCTAGGATATGCATATAGTTGGTAGATTTGGATGGAAAACACTCTAAAGTTTCTAAAACTGTTAAAATAATGTCTGTGAGTATAACAGAACTGATATGGCAGGCGAAACCCCGAGGACAAACCATCCAGGGAAAAGAAATTGAGGTCATAGGATTTTCCAATTGGTTTCTATGGGATACCCTTATTATTAGGAACCTGGTTGCAGTTCCTATGGCTTCCACTAGATGTCAATAGTCTTTAGAAATTGTTCGATGTTTTTCTTTTGAGAAATTAAGAAGTAGTCCTATTCATTGTAAGTGTCACTCCAGGTGGACTCTACTGTTTTGAGGCGCGTGAACTGGAGCTCGCTTCACATTGTTTTTATCTGAAATTAGAAATAGTTTATTCTGTCTTAAATTTCATCGATTATTTACGTTTTAGGGTACCTGAGGTTGGATTAGGAACATTGTTAGAAATGTTAGGACCAACTTTACAGGTAACTGTATTTGTAGGCATGTTCGGCGAGTTGAAACCGGTGTATTTCTGAATCAAACGCGCCAAATAAATGGACATTTTTGGGACATTAAGTAGGACATTATCGAACAAAGGGACCATTTGTGATGTTTCTGTGACAGTTTGGAGTGCCAAAAGAAGAAGATCTTCAAAGGTAAGGCATTAATTATATCGCTATTTCTGACTTTTGTGGCGCACCTGCCTGGTTGAAAAATTATTTTCATGTGTTTGTATGCGGGGCGCTGTCCTCAGATAATCGTATGGTTTGCTTTCGCCGTAAAGTCTTTTTGAAATCTGACCAGGCGGGCTGGATTAACAAGAAGTTAAGCTTTATTTTGATGTATAACACATATATTTTCAAGAATGTTAAATACTTGAATTTGGTATTTTTGAATTTCTTGCTCTGCAATTTCACCGGATGTTGGCCAGGTGGGATGCTACAGTCCCACCTGCCCATAAGAAGTTAAATAATAATAATAATAATTCATTAAATATAATATACATTCATACCATTCAGGGTGAACACAAAACGGGTAAAAAACAGGGCCCACCTTGCCTGGCGAGGGTTCAGTCTCCTCGCTGCCCGGTTGTACTCCAGATTGCGTTGGTCAGTACAGATGAGAAAAGGGTGTCTCACCCCATCAAGCCAGTGTCTCCACACCTTCAGAGCCTTGACGACAGCCTACAGCTCCCGGTCCCCCACATCCTAGTTTCGCTCCGCCCGGCTGAGCTTCTTCGAAAAGAAGGCACAGGGGCGGAGCTTCGGTGGCGTACCCGAGCGCTGAGAGAGCACGGCTCCTATCCCAGCTTCGGACACGTCCACCTCCACTATGAACGCCAAAGAGGGATCTGGATGAGCCAGCACGGGAGCCGAGGTAAACAGATCCCTCAGATGACCAAAAGCCCTGTCCGCCTCAGCCGACCACTACAACCGTATCGGTCCCCATTTCAGCAGTGAGGTAATGGGAGCCGCTACCTGACCAAAGCCCTGGATAAACCTCCGGTAGTACTTGGCAAACCCTAGGAACCGCTGCACTTCCTTTACCATGGTGGGAGTCGGCCAATTACGCATGGCTGAAATGCGGTCACTCTTCATCTCCACCCCTGATGTGGAAATGCGGAACCCTAGGAAGGAGACGGATTGTTGGAAGAACAGACATTTCTCAGCCTTGACGTACAGGTCATGCTTCAACAGTCGACCAAGCACCCTGCGCACCAGGGACACATGCTCAGCGCGTGTAGCGGAGTATATCAGAATGTCGTCGATATACACCACTACACCCTGCCCATGCAGGTCCCGGAAAATCTCGTCAACAAAGGCCTGGAAGACTGATGGAGCATTCATCAACCCGTACGGCATGGCGAGGTACTCATAGTGCCCTGAGGTGGTACTAAATGCCGTCTTCCAGTCGTTCCCCTCCCGGATTCGCACCAAGTTGTAAGCGCTCCTGAGATCAAATGTTGTGAAGAAACGCGCCCTGTGCATTGACTCGATTGCACTGGCGATGACACTGTACCTCACTGTGATCTGATTGATACCCCGATAGTCAACACACGGGCGCAGACCTCCATCCTTCTTCACGAAAAAGAAACTCGAGGAAGCAGGTGAAGTGGAGGGCCGAATGTATCCCTGCCCCAAGGATTCGGAGACATATGTTTCCATAGCCGCCGTCTCCTCCTGTTACAGAGGATACACGTAACTCCTGGGAGTGCTGCGTCTACCAGGAGATTAATCGCACAATCCCCCTGTCGATGAGGTGGTAATTGAGTCGCCTTCTTCTTACAGAAGGTGAGAGCCAAATCAGCATATTCTGAGGGGATGCGCACGGTGAAGACCTGGTCTGGACTTTCCACCGTAGTCGCACCGATGGCAACCCCTACACACCTCCCTGAGCACTTTCGTGACCACCCCTTGAGAGCCCTCTGTTGCCACGAAATAGTGGGGTCATGACAGGCCAACCAGAGTAGGCTCAGCACCACGGGAAACGCAGGAGAATCAATAAGGAAGAGACTGATTATCTCCTTGTGACCCTCCTGCGTAACCATGTCTAGTGGAGCGGTGGCCTTCCTAATCAGCCCTGACCCTAATGGTCAACTATCTTGAGCGTGCACAGGAAAGGGCATATCCACAGGAACAAGGGGGATCCCTAAACTATGGGCAAATGAACGGTCAATAAAATTCCCAGCTGCGCCTGAATCTACGAGCGCCTTATGCTGGGAATGCGGGGGAAACCTCAGGAAATGTAATAAACACATACATGTGAGCAACAGGGGGCTCTGGGTGAGCCTGGTGCCGACTCACCTGGAATGACACGATAGTGCCCTGCCTGCTACCTCAACTCCCTGAGGAACCCCCCCAACACCGACCAGCAGTGTGCCCTCTGCGGCCACAGATGGTGCAGGGAATGGCCCCTCCTCCGGTCACCCTAAGCGCAGCACCTCCCAGCTCCATGGGCGTAGGAGCGGAGGTGCTGGGGGATGGAACTGATGGGCCCTGATCCGGACATCCGCGGATAGCCAGCAGGTTGTCCAGCCGGATGGACAGGTCCACCAGCTGGTCCAACGTGAGGGTGGTGTCTCGGCAGGCCAACTCCCGACGGACGTCCTCGCGCAGACTGCACTAGTAGTGATCGATCAGGGCCCTATTGTTCCATCCCGCATTGGCGGCCAGGGTCCAGAAGTCCAAAGTGAAATCCTGCGTGCTCCTCATCCCCTGCCTCAGGTGGAACAGACATTCACCCGCCGCTCGACCCTTAGGTGGATGGTCGAAAACTGCCCGAAAGCGGCGGGTGAACTCTGCGTAATGCCGTGTCTCCTTCACTCCATATGGCGTTGGCCCACTCCAGAACTTTGCCTGAGAGGCAGGAGACGAGGGCGGACACGCTCTCACATCCTGAAGGAGCCGGGTGGACGGTCGCCAGGTAGAGTTCCAGCTGGAGTAGGAACCCCTGGCATCCGTCCCATCATACTCCCTCTGGAGCACGAGCCGAATCCCACTTGGACCGGGTGAAGGAGGGGTGGACAGTGGGGCCTGCTGTAGTGGGGCTGGTGGAGGCGTTGGAAAACCTCGATCCATCGTCTGCAGCACGCTGTGCCCAGACGTTGTAAGATGGTCGCGTGCTCCTGGACGCGCTCCTCTACCACCACAGGGAGGGCGTCTGCTCCTGCTGACTCCATTCGGTGGGTGAGTGATTCTGTAACAGATCCTGTGTTTAGCTGGTGTAGCGGAGTCAGGCGCAGGACAACAGATATGAGTAATAGAATGTAATTTACTCAAAAGTATACAATTACAAAGCAATAATGCTAGCCCACAAATAATGGACCGTATACAACAAACAATCACTCACAAAAACCATGGGGAAAACAGAGGGTTAAATAATGAACATGTAATTGGGAAATTGAAACCAGGTGTGTAAAACAAAGACAAAACAAATGGAAAATGAAAAGTGGATCGGCGATAACTAGAGGCCGGTGACGTCGACCGCCGAATGAACATGGGGAGGGACCGACTTCGGCGGAAGTCGTGACAAAACACCTGTAGAGAAGAAGCGCTATGGAAAGGTCAAGGAGTGTAAGGTAAAACCAGGGATTATGAATAGGAACAAGAGGTAAAGAGAACCCTCTGTGTTTTATTCATTCGTTCTGTTTGGTTTTGGAATATGGAGTGAGGTTTTTAAAGTTCTGTAAGACACTAAGATCAATGTAAATTCCCATCACTGTTCAGTGGGTTGGAGTGGACCTGTCCAGACCATTTACTGGGAGCTGTTCACCACCATAACCAGTCAGTCTGCGCATGGTGGGCTGTAGCTCGCACTCAGATGTCAAACTGCGGTACTTATTCAGAGAAATAATGTTTACTTGTGGACCAGTGTCTAGTTTGAACTTTAGCTCTGTGCCTTGTGTTCCTATCTCAATGTCAGCAAAGGCTTGCCCTGTCTCTGATATTTGACTTTTCTGTGTCACTGAATCAATACAGTTCATCAGCATTTGACTCTTTGTTTGACATTCCACGGTAAGCTCTGCACACCTTTGCAAAGTGACTCCATTTACCACATTTAGTACACTGTTTGCCTTTAGCTGGGCAATGTCCTTGTTCGCCATGCACTTTGTATCCACAATATCCACGTGTTTTGAGTCTGTGTAGCTCTGTTATGTCTCTCTCCGTTGTAAAACGTGCTCTCTGTGCACCGGAGGTTTTCATCTGAGCCGGTGCTAGCTCGTGAGATCTGGTTATGTCGATAGCTTTGTCCAGCTCAGACCCAACATTTTCTCTCACTCGCGGTGAGTGTATTCCAAATACAATACGGTCACTGACCATCTCATCCTTGTTTGCATAATCACAGTCTTTTACAAGCAGACGCAGCCCAGTCACAAACTGTTCAAAAAGACTCGCTAAGCTCCCTGTACTTTCTCATGGAATTTGTACCTAGCGAAAATTGCATTAGTCTTCGGCACAACATATGCTTCAAAACGATCGTAGTGTGTTTTCAGTAGCTTTGATTCAGCCTCGGTAAGTGTCCATGTGTTATAAATATCTCTCCCTTTTTCACCGATCCAGAGGAGCAGGTAGCTGCACTTTTCCTCTTCTCCTCTTTCCTTCAGAGGACCCGTGAACATCAGCTCCACATGCTGTTTGTACTGACGCCATGCATCGGGTCAGTTTGTAGACTCCCCAGTCCATTCGAGGTGAAGGAACTCCAGAAAAAATCCATCTTTTAAGACCTTTTACTCTGACACCATGTCTTGTTTTTCACGCTTTGTACAAAATAATGAACTGCAGTACTACGGGATATTTCTTGACGTAGCTCTTTATTAGCTAGCATGTTCATTTATCTCCAACCATGATCAACTGACCATGACCTAACCCTCTGGGTGGTCTTAACCAATCATAGCACAGTATGATACGGAGGTAAAATGCATCCAATTATGATTCAGTATGTTTACACATATGAATATTACATACACCTACTCCAGCAATTCTGTTTTTGACTGAGAAAGCCACCAGAAAGCTTGAAGAGAAAATCCCCGATTGTGTGATTGTACGTCTGATGACAGTGTGATAAATACAATCCAGTAGAGAGAGGGAGAGACGGCCATCTCTGCAGCATAACCAGTAGAGAGAGGGAGAGACGGCCATCTCTGCAGCATAACCAGCAGAGAGAGGGAGTGACGGCCATCTCTGCAGCATAACCAGAAGAGACAGGGAGAGACGGCCATCTCTGCAGCATAACCAGTAGAGAGAGGGAGAGACGGCCATCTCTGCAGCATAACCAGTAGAGAGAGGGAGTCACGGCCATCTCTGCAGCGTAACCAGTAGAGAGAGGGAGTCACGGCCATCTCTGCAGCATAACCAGTAGAGAGAGGGAGTCACGGCCATCTCTGCAGCATAACCAATAGAGAGAGGGAGTCACGGCCATTTCTGCAGCATAACCAGTAGAGAGAGGGAGAGACGGCCATCTCTGCAGCATAACCAGTAGAGAGAGGGAGTCACGGCCATCTCTGCAGCATAACCAGTAGAGAGAGGGAGTCACGGCCATCTCTGCAGCATAACCAGTAGAGAGAGGGAGTGACGGCCATCTCTGCAGCATAACCAGTAGAGAGAGGGAGTGACGGCCATCTCTGCAGCATAACCAGTAGAGAGAGGGAGAGACGGCCATCTCTGCAGCATAACCAGTAGAGAGACGGAGTCACGGCCATCTCTGCAGCATAACCAGAAGAGAGAGGGAGTGACGGCCATCTCTGCAGCATAACCAGTAGAGAGAGGGAGAGACGGCCATCTCTGCAGCATAACCAGTAGAGAGAGGGAGAGACGACAATCTCTGCAGCATAACCAGTATAGAGAGGGAGAGACGGCCATCTCTGCAGCATAACCAGTAGAGAGAGGGAGAGACGGCCATCTCTGCAGCATAACCAGTAGAGAGAGGGAGAGACGGCCATCTCTGCAGCATAACCAGTAGAGAGAGGGAGAGACGGCCATCTCTGCAGCATAACCAGTAGAGAGAGGGAGAGACGGCCATCTCTGCAGCATAACCAGTAGAGAGAGGGAGAGACGGCCATCTCTGCAGCATAACCAGTAGAGAGAGGGAGTCACGGCCATCTCTGCAGCATAACCAGTAGAGAGAGGGAGTGACGGCCATCTCTGCAGCATAACCAGTAGAGAGAGGGAGAGACGGCCATCTCTGCAGCATAACCAGTAGAGAGAGGGAGAGACGGCCATCTCTGCAGCATAACCAGTAGAGAGAGGGAGAGACGGCCATCTCTGCAGCATAACCAGTAGAGAGAGGGAGAGACGGCCATCTCTGCAGCATAACCAGTAGAGAGAGGGAGTCACGGCCATCTCTGCAGCATAACCAGTAGAGAGAGGGAGTCACGGCCATCTCTGCAGCATAACCAGTAGAGAGAGGGAGTGACGGCCATCTCTGCAGCATAACCAGTGGAGAGAGGGAGTCACGGCCATCTCTGCAGCATAACCAGTAGAGAGAGGGAGTCACGGCCATCTCTGCAGCATAACCAGTAGAGAGAGGGAGTGACGGCCATCTCTGCAGCATAACCAGTAGAGAGAGGGAGTCACGGCCATCTCTGCAGCATAACCAGTAGAGAGAGGGAGTGACGGCCATCTCTGCAGCATAACCAGTAGAGAGAGGGAGTCACGGCCATCTCTGCAGCATAACCAGTAGAGAGAGGGAGAGACGGCCATCTCTGCAGCATAACCAGTAGAGAGAGGGAGAGACGGCCATCTCTGCAGCATAACCAGTAGAGCGAGGGAGTCACGGCCATCTCTGCAGCATAACCAGTAGAGAGAGGGAGTCACGGCCATCTCTGCAGCATAACCAGTAGAGAGAGGGAGTGACGGCCATCTCTGCAGCATAACCAGTAGAGAGCGGGAGTGACGGCCATCTCTGCAGCATAACCAGTAGAGAGAGGGAGTGACGGCCATCTCTGCAGCATAACCAGTAGAGAGAGGGAGAGACGGCCATCTCTGCAGCATAACCAGTAGAGAGGGAGTCACGGCCATCTCTGCAGCATAACCAGTAGAGAGAGGGAGAGACGGCCATCTCTGCAGCATAACCAGTAGAGAGAGGGAGAGACGGCCATCTCTGCAGCATAACCAGTAGAGAGAGGGAGTGACGGCCATCTCTGCAGCATAACCAGTAGAGAGAGGGAGTGACGGCCATCTCTGCAGCATAACCAGTAGAGAGAGGGAGAGACGGCCATCTCTGCAGCATAACCAGTAGAGAGAGGGAGTCATGGCCATCTCTGCAGCATTACCAGTAGAGAGAGGGAGTGACGGCCATCTCTGCAGCATAACCAGTAGAGAGAGGGTGTGACGGCCATCTCTGCAGCATAACCAGTAGAGAGAGGGAGTGACGGCCATCTATGCAGCATTACCAGTAGAGAGAGGGAGTCACGGCCATCTGTGCAGCATAACCATTAGAGAGAGGGAGTCACGGCCATCTCTGCAGCATAACCAGTAGAGAGAGGGAGTGACGGCCATCTCTGCAGCATAACCAGTAGAGAGAGGGAGAGACGGCCATCTCTGCACCATAACCAGTAGAGAGAGGGAGAGACGGCCATCTCTGCAGCATAACCAGTAGAGAGAGGGAGTCACGGCCATCTCTGCAGCATAACCAGTAGAGAGAGGGAGTCACGGCCATCTCTGCAGCATAACCAGTAGAGAGAGGGAGTGACGGCTATCTCTGCAGCATAACCAGTAGAGAGAGGGAGAGACGGCCATCTCTGCAGCATAACCAGTAGAGAGAGGGAGAGACGGCTATCTCTGCAGCATAACCAGTAGAGAGAGGGAGTGACGGCCATCTCTGCAGCATAACCAGTAGAGAGAGGGAGTGACGGCCATCTCTGCAGCATAACCAGTAGAGAGAGGGAGTGACGGCCATCTCTGCAGCATAACCAGTAGAGAGAGGGAGAGACGGCCATCTCTGCAGCATAACCAGTAGAGAGGGAGTCACGGCCATCTCTGCAGCATAACCAGTAGAGAGAGGGAGAGACGGCCATCTCTGCAGCATAACCAGTAGAGAGAGGGAGAGACGGCCATCTCTGCAGCATAACCAGTAGAGAGAGGGAGTGACGGCCATCTCTGCAGCATAACCAGTAGAGAGAGGGAGTGACGGCCATCTCTGCAGCATAACCAGTAGAGAGAGGGAGAGACGGCCATCTCTGCAGCATAACCAGTAGAGAGAGGGAGTCATGGCCATCTCTGCAGCATTACCAGTAGAGAGAGGGAGTGACGGCCATCTCTGCAGCATAACCAGTAGAGAGAGGGTGTGACGGCCATCTCTGCAGCATAACCAGTAGAGAGAGGGAGTGACGGCCATCTATGCAGCATTACCAGTAGAGAGAGGGAGTCACGGCCATCTGTGCAGCATAACCATTAGAGAGAGGGAGTCACGGCCATCTCTGCAGCATAACCAGTAGAGAGAGGGAGAGACGGCCATCTCTGCACCATAACCAGTAGAGAGAGGGAGAGACGGCCATCTCTGCAGCATAACCAGTAGAGAGAGGGAGTCACGGCCATCTCTGCAGCATAACCAGTAGAGAGAGGGAGTCACGGCCATCTCTGCAGCATAACCAGTAGAGAGAGGGAGTGACGGCTATCTCTGCAGCATAACCAGTAGAGAGAGGGAGAGACGGCCATCTCTGCAGCATAACCAGTAGAGAGAGGGAGAGACGGCTATCTCTGCAGCATAACCAGTATAGAGAGGGAGTGACGGCCATCTCTGCAGCATAACCAGTAGAGAGAGGGAGTGACGGCCATCTCTGCAGCATAACCAGTAGAGAGAGGGAGTGACGGCCATCTCTGCAGCATAACCAGTAGAGAGAGGGAGTCACGGCCATGTCTGCAGCATAACCAGTAGAAAGAGGGAGAGACGGCCATCTCTGCAGCATAACCAGTAGAGAGAGGGAGTCACGGCCATCTCTGCAGCATAACCAGTAGAGAGAGGGAGAGACGGCCATCTCTGCAGCATAACCAGTAGAGAGAGGGAGAGACGGCCATCTCTGCAGCATAACCAGTAGAGAGAGGGAGTGACGGCCATCTCTGCAGCATAACCAGTAGAGAGAGGGAGAGACGGCCATCTCTGCAGCATAACCAGTAGAGAGAGGGAGTGACGGGCCATCTCTGCCAAGAGAACACAGATATTGCCATCTGCTCTGATTTAATCTAAAAATCAGTGTCCCAAATGGCAACCTATTCCCTTTTATAGTGCACTACTTTTAACCAGGTACCTTTGTTTACATTCTTTACAATCGTTATGGAGTCGGTAATAACAAAAAAACAACACACATTCGGATGCCGACGCCACTATTGCACTTCACAGACCTTGCATATCTGCAGGCGCTACAGCCTAGCTTGGCTTCTCTGGTAATTACTTAAAAGATTAACAGTAATTAGTTTATTTTACCAGAAGGCAAGATGTCATGTGTGGTGTAATGCCGTCTCACAGTACAGTGGATTAATTGTAGCCTGGTCCCAGATCTTTACCAATGCCTCTGAATTGCCTAACCCTACAATGCACCAATAGAGGCTATATCTATACAGCACCAATAGAGGCTATATCTACACTGCACCAATAGAGGCTATATCTACACTGTACCAATAGAGGCTATATCTACACTGCACCAATAGAGGCTATATCTACACTGTACCAATAGAGGCTATATCTACACTGCACCAATAGAGGCTATATCTATACAGCACCAATATAGGCTATATCTATACTGCACCAATAGAGGCTATATCTACACTGCACCAATAGAGGCTATATCTACACTGCACCAATAGAGGCTATATCTATAACAGGCTTCTTTTGTACTTCCCTAAAAAAAAAAATGGTCTGTTGCTAAATATTGTGATGGCATTTTTTTGCCTACTACATCAAGCATGCCCTCTTGTTCAGGCTGGACAGTGGCAGGTGCGTCCCAAATGCCACCCTATTCCCTAGACAGTACCCATAAGGTTCTGGAAAAAAAGTACATTCGTAGATAAAAAGGTGCTATCTAGAATGTAAAAGGTTTTTTCGGCAGGTCCTCATAGGGGAACCCTTTGAAGAACCCTCTTTAGTTCCAGTTAGAACACTTTTTAGTTCCACACTTTTTAGTTCCCTCAAACAGAGGGTTCTACATGGAACCCTAAAGGGTTCTACATGGAACCAAAAAGGGTTCTACATGGAACCAAAAAGGGTTTTCCTATGGGGACAGCCGAAGAACCCTTTTGGAACCCTTTTTTCTAAGAGTGTAGTGCACTGTATAGGGAAAAGGGTGTGATTTGGGACGTAGCCTCAGTGTGGTCTGAGTAGCTCCTCTGCAGCACAGAATACAGATGAGGGGGGGTTCATGGGAGTTCAACGGACCAAATGGGACACATCATCTATATTTAATGCTAGATTACCTGCGAGAACATTCTGGTTGGTATGCCAGAATGTACCATGTTATCAGAAACACATCTACTCGACGTAAATATTTTCTGTTTCAGTGCCTTATGGGAAATGTACCATCAAATCAGCAGTATTTCAAACCCTCCTCCTCAGACATACCTTCATCAGATCAGACACCATAGTGTGCCTTATACCAACATCATAACACCCCTGTCTTCAGAGACACTGGTCCTCTCCAGCACATTGTTCTCTGTTGCATCCCGAATGGTCTCCTTATTCCCTTTATAATGCACACTCTTGAAAAAAAAAGGGTTCCAAAAAGGGTTCTTCAGCTGTCCCCTGTTCATAGGTTCTAGATTTTTATTTTTCTAAGAGCGTAGTGGTCCAAAGTAATGTACTACGTAGGGAAACGGGTGCCTTTTGGGAGTCAGCCTTAGCATATTGTTCTGTTCATACTGAGTCAATGGGGCTGGCTGCTTAGCTGCCAGCACCCCCCCCCCCCACCCCCCCCCCCCCCCCCCCCCGCATGGTAACTGTGTCTGGAGACTGGATGGGGGCCAACGAGGGGGTTGGGGGGGGTGGTCTTTTGTGGATCTCTGTCTCTGCTTTGTGCTCCTTGATGGCTAGAGATTGTTCAATAGGCTAGTTCCCACAAAGCACAAGAATGGCAGTGAGCTAAGTGAGTGACTGGGATAGCTGGAGTGATTCAGGCTAGGCTTGGAGGTTTGATTAGGATGCTGGGGGTGGACTTGAAGGCTTGATTAGGATGCTGGGGGTGGACTTGAAGGCTTGATTAGAATGCTGGGGGAGGACTTTAAGGATATAGGCCTAGTGACAGTTGAAAGTGACAGGTTTGTGGACTCAGTCTAAAGGTATGAGGATAAAATTGTTATGCAGGAGCACTGCAGTGTTCAGACCATACCCCCCTGTCTGTCAGTGTTCAGACTATACCCCCCTCTCTGTCAGTGTTCAGACTATACCCCCCTCTCTGTCAGTGTTCAGACTATACCCCCCTCTCTGTCAGTGTTCAGACCATAACCCCTCTCTGTCAGTCTTCAGACTATACCCCCCTCTCTGTCAGTGTTCAGACCATAACCCCTCTCTGTCAGTGTTCAGACTATACCCCCCTCTCTGTCAGTGTTCAGACCATAACCCCTCTCTGTCAGTGTTCAGACTATACCCCCCTCTCTGTCAGTGTTCAGACTATACCCCCCTCTCTGTCAGTGTTCAGACTATACCCCCCTCTCTGTCAGTGTTCAGACCATAACCCCTCTCTGTCAGTGTTCAGACCATACACCTCTCTGTCAGTGTTCAGACTATACCCCCCTCTCTGTCAGTGTTCAGACCATAACCCCTCTCTGTCAGTGTTCAGACCATACACCTCTCTGTCAGTGTTCAGACCATACCCCCCTCTCTGTCAGTGTTCAGACCATAACCCCTCTCTGTCAGTGTTCAGACCATAACCCCTCTCTGTCAGTGTTCAGACCATACCCCCCTCTCTGTCAGTGTTCAGACTATACCCCCCTCTCTGTCAGTGTTCAGACTATACCCCCCTCTCTGTCAGTGTTCAGACCATACACCTCTCTGTCAGTGTTCAGACCATACCCCCCTCTCTGTCAGTGTTCAGACCATAACCCCTCTCTGTCAGTGTTCAGACCATAACCCCTCTCTGTCAGTGTTCAGACCATACCCCCCTCTCTGTCAGTGTTCAGACTATACCCCCCTCTCTGTCAGTGTTCAGACTATACCCCCCTCTCTGTCAGTGTTCAGGCTATACCCCCCTCTCTGTCAGTGTTCAGGCCATACCCCCCTCTCTGTCAGTGTTCAGACTATACCCCCCTCTCTGTCAGTGTTCAGACCATAACCCCTCTCTGTCAGTGTTCAGACTATACCCCCCTCTCTGTCAGTGTTCAGACTATACTCCCCTCTCTGTCAGTGTTCAGGCTATACCCCCCTCTCTGTCAGTGTTCAGGCTATACCCCCCTCTCTGTCAGTGTTCAGACCATACCCCCCTCTCTGTCAATGTTCAGACCATAACCCCTCTCTGTCAGTGTTCAGGCTATACCCCCCTCTCTGTCAGTGTTCAGACTATACCCCCCTCTCTGTCAGTGTTCAGACTATACCCCCCTCTCTGTCAGTGTTCAGACCATACCCCCCTCTCTGTCAGTGTTCAGACTATACCCCCCTCTCTGTCAGTGTTCAGACCATAACCCCTCTCTGTCAGTGTTCAGGCTATACCCCCCTCTCTGTCAGTGTTCAGACTATACCCCCCTCTCTGTCAGTGTTCAGACTATACCCCCCTATCTGACAGTTGTTACAACCTGGCTCAAGATTGTTTGTTACAATGGGAAACCACACACTGAGTAAAGGAATAACAAAATTAATTGATTCCATAAATAAAGTAAACACTCACAACAATAATCAGATGAGGCATGAAGGTCAGTAAATTAGGTGTCAACTGCCAAAGTAAATAACGAAATAACCAAAGGTATGCATGGAGAGAGGAATCTCTTGCCGAATGGGGAAACAATGGCTTTATGCCACAGCTGAGCTTCCACAGGTGTGCTCCATCTGCACTGACGACCCTCCCAGCTCCACCCACCTCTCCTACTCCGCCCACCAATCCCCTGCAGGAAGTAGTCCCACTAAGAGATGGGATGGCATATCACTGCAGAACAGACAGTGTCACCAGCAAAGCACCCCCACATCATCACACCTCCTCCATGCTTCACAGTGGGAACCACACATGCAGAGATCATCCGTTCACCTACTCGGTGTCTCACAAAGATACGCCGGTTGGAATCAAAAATCTCAAATTTTGACTCACCAGACCAAAGGACAGATTTCCACCGGTCTAATGTCCATTGCTTGTGTTTCTTGGCCAAAGCAAGTCTCTTTTTATTATTGGTGTCCTTTAGTAGTGGTTTCTTTGCAGCAATTCGACCATGAAAGCCTGATTCACGCAGTCTCCTCTGAACAGTTGATGTTGAGATGTGTCTGTTACTTGAACTCTGTGAATAATTTATTTGGGCTTCAATTTCTGAGGCTGGTAACTCTAATGAACTTGTCCTCTGCAGCAGAGGTAACTCTAATGAACTTGTCCTCTGCAGCAGAGGTAACTCTAATGAACTTGTCCTCTGCAGCAGAGGTAACTCTAATGAACTTGTCCTCTGCAGCAGAGGTAACTTTAATGAAATTGTCCTCTGCATTGGAGGTAAAAAAGAAAATAATAAAAAAAAAGATTGTTATCAAAAACACTATTTGAAGGTTTTTTGGGATGTTTTCATCCTAATGTTACATAAAACCCTAACTACAACTTGGGAATTTTAACCAATGTTCTGGGAATGTTCCCGATTTACCTGGACTCCTCCACCTCCTCTCCTCCACCCCCCCCCCCCTCCTTCTGCTTTCCCCATTCCGCCTCCTCTCCTCTTTCTCCTCCGTCTCCTGCTCCTCCTCGGGCAGGAATTAATCGTCACATTGAACGCTTCAATGATGTCAGACAGTGGTATGCGAGTGCTTTGGAAAGTGTTTGTCCATTTACGTGAGACCTTTGACCTTAGAAGACTTAGCTGACATGTCCCTTGTACGTTTTTATATAATACATGGACCATGTCTAAATGTTAACCACCTATATCAGTCAGATATTACTAGAATCTTCTATGGATCTTGTTTGTGTATTTGCTACCATATGTATGACTGACAAGTTCCAGGTAGAACATATAGGTATCTTCTTCAATTACTCTATACTCTATCTTTTCCATATGGGATTAGATGTGTGGAGTGAAGAACACACACACGTACACACACGTAGACACGCATGCAGTGCTGAGGGCAGGCTTGCCTATACGGGATCACACCGCTATGTAAGCAGTGAGCACTTAGAGCCAGCCACCACAGAGCACTGAATGTGATTAAAAACCCTTCTCTCCCCCGTTCCCTTTCTGCATCCACCACTTCCTCGGTGTGATAAAACCAGGTTAGAGTAGAGAGTAGAGACTGCTACAGTTTCATTACTTCCTCTGTGTGATAAAACCAGGTTAAAGACTGCTACAGCTTCACCACTTCCTCGATGTGATAAAACCAGGTTAGAGTAGAGAGTAGAGACTGCTACAGCTTCATTACTTTCTCTGTGTGATAAAACCAGGTTAAAGACTGCTACAGCTTCACCACTTCCTCGATGTGATAAAACCATGTTAGAGACTGCTACAGCTTCACCACTTCCTCTGTGTGATAAAACCAGGTTCAAGTAGAGAGTAGAGCCTGCTACAGCTTCACCACTTCCTCGGTGTGATAAAACCAGGTTAGAGACTGCTACAGTATCACCACTTCCTCTGTGTGATAAAATCAGGTTAGAGATTGCTACAGCTTCACCACTTCCTCTGTGTGATAAAACCAGGTTAGAGACTGCTACAGTATCACCACTTCCTCTGTGTGGTAAAACCAGGTTCAAGTAGAGAGTAGAGACTGCTACAGCTTCACCACTTCCTCGGTGTGATAAAACCAGGTTAGAGACTGCTACAGTATCACCACTTCCTCTGTGTGATAAAATCAGGTTAGAGACTGCTACAGCTTCACCACTTCCTCTGTGTGATAAAACCAGGTTAGAGACTGCTACAGCTTCACCACTTCCTCTGTGTGATAAAACCAGGTTAGAGACTGCTAAGCTTCATCACTTCCTCTGTGTGATAAAACCATGTTAGAGACTGCTACAGCTTCATCACTTCCTCTGTGTGATAAAATCAGGTTAGAGACTGCTACAGCTTCACCACTTCCTCTGTGTGATAAAACCAGGTTAGAGACTGCTAAGCTTCACCACTTCCTCTGTGTGATAAAACCATGTTAGAGACTGCTACAGCTTCACCACTTCCTCTGTATGATAAAACCATGTTAGAGACTGCTACAGCTTCACCACTTCCTCTGTGTGATAAAACCATGTTAGAGACTGCTACAGCTTCACCACTTCCTCTGTATGATAAAACCAGGTTAGAGACTGCTACAGCTTCAGCACTTCCTCTGTATGATAAAACCATGTTAGTGACTGCTACAGCTTCACCACTTCCTCTGTGTGATAAAACCAGGTTAGAGACTGCTACAGCTTCATCACTTCCTCTGTGTGATAAAATCAGGTTAGAGACTGCTACAGCTTCACCACTTCCTCTGTGTGATAAAACCAGGTTAGAGACTGCTAAGCTTCACCACTTCCTCTGTGTGATAAAACCATGTTAGAGACTGCTACAGCTTCACCACTTCCTCTGTATGATAAAACCATGTTAGAGACTGCTACAGCTTCACCACTTCCTCTGTGTGATAAAACCATGTTAGAGACTGCTACAGCTTCACCACTTCCTCTGTATGATAAAACCAGGTTAGAGACTGCTACAGCTTCAGCACTTCCTCTGTATGATAAAACCATGTTAGTGACTGCTACAGCTTCACCACTTCCTCTGTGTGATAAAACCAGGTTAGAGACTGCTACAGCTTCACCACTTCCTCTGTGTGATAAAACCAGGTTAGAGACTGCTAAGCTTCATCACTTCCTCTGTGTGATAAAACCATGTTAGAGACTGCTACAGCTTCATCACTTCCTCTGTGTGATAAAATCAGGTTAGAGACTGCTACAGCTTCACCACTTCCTCTGTGTGATAAAACCAGGTTAGAGACTGCTAAGCTTCACCACTTCCTCTGTGTGATAAAACCATGTTAGAGACTGCTACAGCTTCACCACTTCCTCTGTATGATAAAACCATGTTAGAGACTGCTACAGCTTCACCACTTCCTCTGTGTGATAAAACCATGTTAGAGACTGCTACAGCTTCACCACTTCCTCTGTATGATAAAACCAGGTTAGAGACTGCTACAGCTTCAGCACTTCCTCTGTATGATAAAACCATGTTAGAGACTGCTACAGCTTCACCACTTCCTCTGTGTGATAAAACCAGGTTAGAGACTGCTACAGCTTCACCACTTCCTCTGTGTGATAAAACCAGGTTAGAGACTGCTACAGCTTCATCACTTCCTCTGTGTGATAAAACCAGGTTAGAGACTGCTACAGCTTCACCACTTCCTCTGTGTGATAAAACCAGGTTTGAGTAGAGAGTAGAGACTGCTACAGCTTCACCACTTCCTCGGTGTGATAAAACCAGGTTAGAGACTGCTACAGTATCACCACTTCCTCTGTGTGATAAAACCAGGTTTGAGTAGAGACTGGTAGCAAACAGTGATTAAAAATTCACACTTAGTAGTCACAGTTGCTCTTTCAGATCAGCTGCTGGGTAAATTGGCTGGCTGTGAGCAGCCCATCCCATCCCAGTTTCCATGACACCTTCTGGTTCTGGGTAGCTGCCGACAGGGGTCACCTGTAGACTGAGCTGTAGTCTACAGTACACTACTCCACTATATAGTCTACTGATGACCAGTCAAACCCTGTAGCGATATCAGAACAACACCAGGGTCTAACCACCTACGCCTGCCAGGCTGCCATGTTTTACCTGCAATAAAGAGCTATAAAGTACAGCAGTGGTAAAATCTTTATATGTAGTCTGGGTCATCTTGGGAAGTAGAAACAAATGTTGCTTGTGCTAGCTAGTATTACACTAGAAGTCTATCACAAAGAATACTGTCTAAGTAATGTTGTTACGCCCTGACGATAGAGAGCCCTTGGTTCTCTATGGTGTTGTAGGTCAGGGCGTGACTAGGGGGTGTTCTAGTCTTTTCATTTCTATGTTGGTGCTCTTGGTATGGTTCCCAATTATGATGTTCGTTGTCTCTAATTGGGGATCATACTTAAGGGTTCCCTGTTCCCACCTGCTTTGTGGGATGTTGTTTTGTGTGTGTGCATGTTGCACCACGGCTTTCACGTTCGTTATTTGTTTATTGTTTTTGAAGTTTCACTTTAATAAAATATGTGGAACTATACCCACACTGCGCCTTGGTCCGCTCATTTCGACGATCGTGACAAATGTATGTTTCTTCTGACGAGACTAGACATCATGAGAGATGACGGGGGGGGGGGGGGGGGGGGGGGTGACGTCTTCTGAATCTATCCCAGAACAATAGTAAAGGACCTTGTGAAGATGCTGGAGGAAACAGCTACGAAAGTATCTATATCCACAGTAAAACGAGTCCTATGTCGATAAAACCTAAAAGGCCGCTCAGCAAGGAAGAAGCCACTGCTCCAAAACCACCATAAGAAAGCCAGACTACTGTTGGCAACTGCACATGGGGACAAAGATCATATTTTTAGAGAAATGTCCTCTGGTCTGATGAAACAAAAATAGAACTGTTTGGCCATAATGACCATCGTTATGTTTGGAGGAAAAAGGGGGAGGCTTGCAAGCCGGAGAACACCATCCCAACCATGAAGCACAGGGGTGGCAGCATCATGTTGTGGGGGTGCGTTGCTGCAGGAGGGACTGGTGCACGTCACAAAATAGATGGCATCATGAGGCAGGAAAATTATGTGGATATATTGAAGCAACATCTCAAGACATCAGTCAGGAAGTTAAAGCTTGGTCACAAATGGGTCTTTCAAATGGACAATGACTCCAAGCATACTTCCAAAGTAGTGGCAAAATGGCTTAAGGACAACAAAGTCAAGGTATTGGAGTGGTCATCACAAAGCCCTGACCTCAATCCTATGGAACATTTGTAGGCAGAACTGAAAAAGCGAGTGCGAGCAAGGAGGCCTACAAACCTGATTCAGTTACACCAGCCCTGTCAGGAGGAATGGGCCAAAATTCACCCAACTTATTGTGGGAAGCTTGTGGAAGGCTACCAAAAACGTTTGACCCAAGTTAAACAGTTTAAAGGCAGTGCTACCAAATACTAATTGAGTGTATGTAAGTGTCTGACCCACTGGGAATGTGATGAAAGAAATAAAAGCTGAAATAAATCATTCTCTCTACTATTATTCTGACATTTCACATTCTTAAAATAAAGTGGTGTTTCTAACTGACCTAAAACAGGGAATTTTTACTAGGATTAAAGGTCAGGAATTGTGAAAAACTGAGTTTAAATGTACTTGGCTAAGGTGTATGTAAACTTCTGACTTCAACTGTACATATGAAGTGGTTAAGGCAGCATGCAAACATTATTAAATTGGCCAGTGTTCAACAGGGTGACCGACAGACATGGCCTGTTTCTAGTTCCCAGACATGGCCTGTTTCTAGTTCCCAGACATGGCCTGTTTCTGTCTCCCAGACATGGTCTGTTTCTAGTTCCCAGACATGGTCTGTTTCTAGTTCCCAGACATGGTCTGTTTCTAGTTCCCAGACATGGTCTGTTTCTAGTTCCCAGACATGGTCTGTTTCTAGTTCCCAGACATGGTCTGTTTCTAGTTCCCAGACATGGTCTGTTTCTAGTTCCCAGACATGGTCTGTTTCTAGTTCCCAGACATGGTCTGTTTCTAGTTCCCAGACATGGTCTGTTTCTAGTTCCCAGACATGGTCTGTTTCTAGTTCCCAGATATGGTCTGTTTCTAGTTCCCAGACATGGTCTGTTTCTAGTTCCCAGACATGGTCTGTTTCTAGTTCCCAGACATGGTCTGTTTCTAGTTCCCAGACATGGTCTGTTTCTAGTTCCCAGACATGGTCTGTTTCTAGTTCCCAGATATGGTCTGTTTCTAGTTCCCAGACATGGTCTGTTTCTAGTTCCCAGACATGGTCTGTTCTATCTCCCAGACATGGTCTGTTTCTGTCTCTCAGACATGGTCTGTTTCTATCTCCTAGCCAATTTTGCAGTGTATATTTTTGTGTGTTATTTATTGCGTTATTTGCTCAGAACGTTTCTTGCTTTATTACCTTCAGCTAAAAATAACTTTTGGAAACTAGATAAATGTCAATGGCCGCATAAGAGTGACTAAATAGCGTAATCACAGGTTTTAATCTGGACATTATTTATTGATATCAATAGGCTGCACTTTGTACTGTAAAGTGATTATGAAGACTGTCCAAACTAAATCCTATGGCCAAAATACATTTAAAAGACTGTAAAAATATGTTTTTTTGGTTGAATTTATTTTTATTTTCAACTTCTTGTGCACACTGGTATAGAATTACATATAAAACATGAATTATAGGATCTCTTTGTTCGAAAAAAAACGGTGTCTGTTGCCAATGTCTGTTGTGCTAAAAGTTTATTGAGGACTACTTGAATGAGAGGACACAACATGAAGACTGATTGTACAGAATCAGCTGTGGGAACCATTGTGTCTGTGCTGGTAAGGAACTGGAGCCCTGCCGGCACAGGAAATAATTTATTAAAAGCATCCCCAGGGAAACCGGAGTGACCCCTGCTGGGGATTGATTCATCTGAGATTGCTGGGCTGCATCCCAAATGGAACCGTACTCCCTAGGTAATGCACTACGCCTGACTAGGGCCCACCTCTCTATTAGTAGGCTCATTGAATGTCTCACAGAGAGAAGGTGAGAGAAATGAAGATATCATCCATCCTTTTGATGGGTGATTGTTTGTGTTAGTGGTAGGGTTAGGTTTTGAATTGAAGTAGGGTTAAAAAGAGACTGATTTGTCTTGTGGTAAAAGACAAATCAGTTAGTGTTAGTGTTGGGGTTAGGGTTAGGGGTTAGGGGTTAGGGTTGGGGTTAGGGTTACTGTTAGGGTTAGGGGTTAGGGTTAGTGTTAGGGTTAGGGTTAGGGGTTAGGGTTAGTGTTAGGGTTAGGGTTAGGGTTAGTGTTAGGGTTAGGGTTAGGGGTTAGGGTTAGTGTTAGGGTTAGTGTTAGGGTTAGGGTTAGGGGTTAGGGTTAGTGTTAGGGTTAGTGTTAGGGTTAGTGTTAGGGTTAGTGTTAGGGTTAGTGTTAGGGTTAGGGGTTAGTGTTAGGGTTAGTCTTAGTGTTAGTGTTAGGGTTAGTGTTAAGGGTTAGTGTTAGGGTTAGTGTTAGGGTTATGGGTTAGGTTTAGGGGTTAGTGTTAGGGGTTAGGGTTAGGGGTTAGGGTTAGTGTTAGGGGTTAGTGTTAGGGTTAGGGTTAGTGTTAGGGGTTAGTGTTAGGGGTTAGTGTTAGGGTTAGGGTTAGTGTTAGGGGTTAGGGTTAGTGTTAGGGTTAGGGGTTAGGGTTAGTGTTAGGGGTTAGGGTTAGTGTTAGGGGTTAGGGTTAGGGTTAGGGGTTAGGGTTAGTGTTAGGGTTAGTGGTTAGTGTTAGGGGTTAGGGGTTAGTGTTAGGGGTTAGGGTTAGGGTTAGGGGTTAGGGTTAGGGGTTAGGGTTAGTGTTAGGGGTTAGTGTTAGTGTTAGGGTTAGGGTTAGGGTTAGTGTTAGGGTTAGGGTTAGGGTTAGGGGTTAGGGGTTAGGGTTAGGGGGTTAGGGGTTAGGGTTAGGGGTTAGGGTTAGTGTTAGGGGTTAGGGTTAGTGTTAGGGTTAGGGTTAGGGTTAGTGTTAGGGGTTAGGGTTAGGGGTTAGTGTTAGGGGTTAGGGTTAGTGTTAGGGGTTAGTGTTAGGGTTAGGGTTAGTGTTAGGGGTTAGTGTTAGGGGTTAGGGGTTAGTGTTAGGGTTAGGGTTAGTGTTAGGGGTTAGGGTTAGTGTTAGGGGTTAGGGTTAGTGTTAGGGGTTAGGGTTAGTGTTAGGGGTTAGGGTTAGTGTTAGGGGTTAGGGGTTAGGGTTAGTGTTAGGGGTTAGGGTTAGTGTTAGGGTTAGGGGTTAGTGTTAGGGGTTAGGGGTTAGTGTTAGGGTTAGGGGTTAGGGTTAGGGGTTAGGGTTAGTGTTAGGGGTTAGGGTTAGTGTTAGGGTTAGGGGTTAGGGTTAGTGTTAGGGGTTAGTGTTAGGGGTTAGGGTTAGTGTTAGGGGTTAGTGTTAGTGTTAGGGTTATGGGTTAGTGTTAGGGGTTAGGGTTAGTGTTAGTGGTTAGGGTTAGTGTTAGGGTTAGAGTGTTAGGGGTTAGGGTTAGGGTTAGTGTTAGGGGTTAGGGTTAGGGGTTAGGGTCAGTGTTAGGGGTTAGGGTTAGTGTTAGGGGTTAGTGTTAGGTGTTAGGGTTAGGGGTTAGTGTTAGGGTTAGGGGTTAGGGTTAGTGTTAGTGTTAGGGTTAGTGTTAAGGGTTAGTGTTAGGGGTTAGGGTTAGTGTTAGGGGTTAGTGTTAGGGGTTAGTGTTAGGGTTAGGGTTAGTGTTAGGGGTTAGTGTTAGGGGTTAGTGTTAGGGTTAGGGTTAGGGGTTAGGGTTAGTGTTAGGGTTAGGGGTTAGGGTTGGTGTTAGGGGTTAGGGTTAGTGTTAGGGGTTAGGGTTAGTGTTAGGGGTTAGGGTTAGTGTTAGGGTTAGGGGTTAGGGTTAGTGTTAGGGGTTAGTTTTAGTGTTAGGGTTGGGGGTTAGTGTTAGGGGTTAGGGTTAGGGGTTAGGGTTAGTGTTAGGGGTTAGGGTTAGTGTTAGGGTTAGGGGTTAGGGTTAGTGTTAGGGGTTAGTGTTAGGGGTTAGGGTTAGTGTTAGGGTTAGTGTTAGGGGGTTAGGGTTAGGGTTAGGGTTAGTGTTAGGGGTTAGGGGTTAGGTTCAGTGTTAGGGGTTAGGGTTAGTGTTAGGGGTTAGTGTTAGGTGTTAGGGTTAGGGGTTAGTGTTAGGGTTAGGGGTTAGGGTTAGTGTTAGTGTTAGGGTTAGTGTTAAGGGTTAGTGTTAGGGGTTAGGGGTTAGGGTTAGTGTTAGGGGTTAGTGTTAGGGGTTAGTGTTAGGGTTAGGGTTAGGGTTAGTGCTAGGGGTTAGTGTTAGGGGTTAGTGTTAGGGTTAGGGTTAGGGGTTAGGGTTAGTGTTAGGGTTAGGGGTTAGGGTTAGTGTTAGGGGTTAGGGTTAGTGTTAGGGGTTAGGGTTAGTGTTAGGGGTTAGTGTTAGTGTTAGTGTTAGGGGTTAGGGTTAGTGTTAGGGTTAGGGGTTAGGGTTAGTGTTGGGGTTAGTGTTAGTGTTAGTGTTAGGGGTTAGTGTTAGGGGTCAGGGTTAGGGGTTAGGGTTAGTGTTAGGGGTTAGGGTTAGTGTTAGGGTTAGTGGTTAGGGTTAGTGTTAGGGTTAGTGTTAGAGGTTAGGGGTTAGGGTCAGTGTTAGGGGTTAGGGTTAGGGGTTAGGGTTAGGTGTTAGGGTTAGGGGTTAGTGTTAGGGTTAGGGGTTAATGTTAGGTGTTAGGTTTAGGGGTTAGTGTTAGGGTTAGGGGTTAGTGTTAGGGGTTAGTGTTAGGGTTAGGGGTTAGGGTTAGGGGTTAGTGTTAGGTGTTAGGGTTAGTGTTAGGGTTAGTGGTTAGGGTTAGTGTTAGGGTTAGTGTTAGGGGTTAGGGGTTAGGGTTAGGGGTTAGGGTCAGTGTTAGGGGTTAGGGTTAGGGGTTAGGGTTAGGTGTTAGGGTTAGGGGTTAGTGTTAGGGTTAGGGGTTAATGTTAGGTGTTAGGTTTAGGGGTTAGTGTTAGGGTTAGGGGTTAGTGTTAGGGGTTAGTGTTAGGGTTAGGGGTTAGGGTTAGGGGTTAGTGTTAGGTGTTACGTTTAGGGGTTAGTGTTAGGGTTAGGGGTTAGTGTTAGTGTTTGTCTCCATGCCTGTGGATTAAGGCTGCTGTGGGGACAGGATGTGCTTGGGGTAGCTGTCTGAATTTTTATGGGTTCACTGTATGCATGTTTTGTGAAGATATGCGAAGGTTTATTGTATTTTTATCCGTCTCCTTGATCATCTGGTCCAGACTTCTCTAGTTTTGTGCAGGAGTATTGTCTCGGATGCTGCTCTGTGCGGATGTACAGTATAATCTGTTGTATAAATAAAATTGATGACGTACACGGAAGATAAACTACCAACGGGACATTCAAAACTGTAATATCTTATGCTTCACGGAGTCGTGGCTGAACGACAACATTATTACCATACAGCTGGCTGGTTATATGCTGTATCGGCAGGATAGAACAGCGGCGTCTGGTAAGAAAGACAAGGGGCGGTGGACTATGTATTTTTGTAAATAGCAGCTGGTGCACGATATCTAAGTCTCTAGGTTTTGCTCGCCTGAGGTAGAGTATCTCATGATAAGCTGTGGGCCACACTATCTACCTAGAGAGTTTTCATCTGTATTTTTCGTAGCTGGCTCCATACCACCACAGACTGATGCTGGCACTAAGATAGCACTCAATGAGCTGTATTCCTCCCTAAGTAAACAGGAAAACGTTCACCCAGAGGCAGTGCTCCTAGTAGCCGGGGACTTTAATGCAGGGAAACTTAAATCCTTCTTACCAAATTTCTATCAGCATGTTAATAAATGTGCAACCAGAGAAAAAAAAAACTCTGGACCACCTTTACTCCACACACAGAGACGCATATAAAGCTCTCCCTCATCCTCCATTTGGTAAATCTGACCATAATTCTATCCTCTTGATTCCTGCTTACAAGCAAAAATTAAAGCAGGAAGCACCAGTGACTCGATTAACAAAAAGGTGGTCAGATGAAGCAGATGCTAAGCTACAGGACTGTTTTGCTAGCACAGACTGGAATATGTTCCGGGATTCCTCCGATGGCATTAAGGAGTACATCAAATCAGTCATTGGCTTCATCAATAAGTGCATCGATGATGTCGCGCACGACCCACGTGGAGTTCCAGGTCTCCGGCAGCCTCTGGAACTGCCGGTCTGCAGCCAACAAGGCTGAGTTCATCTCAGCCTATGCTACCCTCCAGTCCCTAGACTTCCTGGCGCTGACGGAAACATGGATTACCACAGATAACACTGCTACTCCTACTGCTCTCTCTTCGTCTGCCCACGTGTTCTCGCATACCCCTAGAGCATCGAGCCAGCGGGGTGGTGGCACTGGAATCCTCATCTCTCCCAAGTGGACATTCTCTCTTTCTCCCCTGACCCATCTGTCTATCTCCTCATTTGAATTCCATGCTGTCACAGTTACCAGCCCTTTCAAGCTTAACATCCTTATCATTTATCGCCCTCCAGGTTCCCTTGGAGAGTTCATCAATGAGCTTGACGCCTTGATAAGTTCCTTTCCTGAGGATGGCTCACCTCTCACAGTTCTGGGTGACTTTAACCTCCCCACGTCTACCTTTGACTCATTCCTCTCTGCCTCCTTCTTTCCACTCCTCTCCTCTTTTGACCTCACCCTCTCACCTTCCCCCCCTACTCACAAGGCAGGCAATACGCTTGACCTCATCTTTACTAGATGCTGTTCTTCCACTAATCTCATTGCAACTCCCCTCCAAATCTCCGACCACTACCTTGTATCCTTTTCCCTCTTGCTCTCATCCAACACTTCTCACTCTGCCCCTACTCGGATGGTATTGCGCCGTCCCAACCTTCGCTCTCTCTCTCCCGCTACTCTCTCCTTTTCCATCCTATCATCTCTTCCCTCTGCTCAAACCTTCTCCAACCTATCTCCTGATTCTGCCTCCTCAACCCTCCTCTCCTCCCTTTCTGCATCCTTTGATTTTCTCTGTCCCCTATCCTCCAGGCCGGCTCGGTCCTCCCCTCCTGCTCCGTGGCTCGACGACTCACTACGAGCTCACAGAACAAGGCTCCGGGCAGCCGAGCGGAAATGGAGGAAAACTCGCCTCCCTGCGGACCTGGCATCCTTTCACTCACTCCTCTCTACATTCTCCTCTTCTGTCTCTGCTGCTAAAGCCACTTTCTACCACTCTAAATTCCAAGCATCTGCCTCTAACCCTAGGAAGCTCTTTGCTACCTTCTCCTCCCTCCTGAATCCTCCTCCCCCTCCCCCCCCCCCTCCTCCCTCTCTGCGGATGACTTCGTCAACCATTTTGAAAAGAAGGTTGACGATATCCGATCCTCGTTTGCTAAGTCAAACGACACCGCTGGTCCTGCTCACACTGCCCTACCCTGTGCTTTGACCTCTTTCTCCCCTCTCTCTCCAGATGAAATCTCGCGTCTTGTGACGGCCGGCCGCCCAACAACCTGCCCACTTGACCCTATCCCTTCCTCTCTTCTCCAGACCATTTCCGGAGACCTTCTCCCCTTCCTCACCTCGCTCATCAACTCATCCTTGACCGCTGGCTATGTCCCTTCCGTCTTCAAGAGAGCGAGAGTTGCACCCCTTCTGAAAAAACCTACACTCGATCCCTCCGATGTCAACAACTACAGACCAGTATCCCTTCTTTCTTTTCTCTCCAAAACTCTTGAACGTGCCGTCCTTGGCCAGCTCTCCTGCTATCTCTCTCAGAATGACCTTCTTGATCCTAATCAGTCAGGTTTCAAGACTGGGCATTCAACTGAGACTGCTCTTCTCTGTGTCACGGAGGCTCTCCGCACTGCTAAAGCTAACTCTCTCTCCTCTGCTCTCATCCTTCTAGACCTATCTGCTGCCTTTGATACTGTGAACCATCAGATCCTCCTCTCCACCCTCTCCGAGTTGGGCATCTCCGGCGCGGCCCACGCTTGGATTGCGTCCTACCTGACAGGTCGCTCCTACCAGGTGGCGTGGCGAGAATCTGTCTCCGCACCATGCGCTCTCACCACTGGTGTCCCCCAGGGCTCTGTTCTAGGCCCTCTCCTATTCTCGCTATACACCAAGTCACTTGGCTCTGTCATATCCTCACATGGTCTCTCCTATCATTGCTATGCAGACGACACACAATTAATCTTCTCCTTTCCCCCTTCTGATAACCAGGCGGCGAATCGCATCTCTGCATGTCTGTCAGACATATCAGTGTGGATGACTGATCACCAGCTCAAGCTGAACCTCGGCAAGACGGAGCTGCTCTTCCTCCCGGGGAAGGACTGCCCCTTCCATGATCTCGCCATCACGGTTGACAACTCCCTTGTGTCCTCCTCCCAGAGTGCTAAGAACCTTGGCGTGATCCTGGACAACACCCTGTCGTTCTCCACTAACATCAAGGCGGTGACCCGATCCTGTAGGTTCATGCGCTACAACATTCGCAGAGTACGACCCTGCCTCACACAGGAAGCGGCGCAGGTCCTAATCCAGGCACTTGTCATCTCCCGTCTGGATTACTGCAACTCGCTGTTGGCTGGGCTCCCTGCCTGTGCCATTAAACCCCTACAACTCATCCAGAACGCCGCAGCCCGTCTGGTGTTCAACCTTCCCAAGTTCTCTCACGTCACCCCGCTCCTCCGCTCTCTCCACTGGCTTCCAGTTGAAGCTCGCATCCGCTACAAGACCATGGTGATTGCCTACGGAGCTGTGAAGGGAACGGCACCTCCATACCTTCAGGCTCTGATCAGGCCCTACACCCAAACAAGGGCACTGCGTTCATCCACCACTGGCCTGCTGGCCCCCCTACCTCTGAGGAAGCACAGTTCCCGCTCAGCCCAGTCAAAACTGTTTGCTGCTCTGGCACCCCAATGGTGGAACAAGCTCCCTCACGACGCCAGGACAGCGGAGTCAATCACCACCTTCCGGAGACACCTGAAACCCCACCTCTTTAAGGAATACCTAGGATAGGATAAAGTAATCCTTCTAACCCCCCCCCCCCCTTAAAAGATTTAGATGCACTATTGTAAAGTGGTTGTTCCACTGGATATCATAAGGTGAATGCACCATTTTGTAAGTCGCTCTGGATAAGAGCGTCTGCTAAATGACTTAAATGTAAATGTAATGTCCTCACAGTGACCGTACGTACATACCCCAACCAGAAACCATGGATTACAGGCAACATCTGCACTGAGCTAAAGGCTAGAGCTGTTGCTTTCAAGGAGCGGAACTAAAACCCGGAAGCTTATAAGAAATCTCGCTATGCCCTCAGACGAACCATCAAATAGGCAAAGCGTCATTACAGGACTAAGATCGAATCGAACTACACGATCAACGATCGACGGATGTGGCAGGGCTTGCAAACCATTACAGTTACAGAGAGAGGGTGGGGGGGGGAGAGAGAGGGTGGGGGAGTTGGGGAGAGAGAGGGTGGGGGGTTGGGGAGAGAGAGGTGGGGGGGTTGGGGAGAGAGAGGTGAATGATTCAAACAATCAAAGTCACCATGACGTCACATTAGAGGAGATTGAATTTAAAGGAAATTATATGATGAGAGAGAGAAAATCTATTGAACCTGCTGTCAAGGTTTTTTATCACATCATCCTCATAATGTAAATTGAAGCGTCTTTTTGTTCATGAAGATGTTCCATTAAGCATTTGACCTATAATGGAGGTCTACTGAGAGCTGTTGTGAAGGCTTTGGTATATACGTAGTATGTAGGTGTTCTCTCAGCTGTGAACCATACTTAATAAAACAAACTGGCTGGTTATCGTCATCATTTCATCCATTGTGTTGTGCTGACTCGTGTTGAGCTGACTCGTGTTGACCTGACTCGTGTTGAGCTGACTCGTGTTGACCTGACTTGTGTTGAGCTGACTCGTGTTGAGCTGACTCGTGTTGACCTGACTCGTGTTGAGCTGACTCGTGTTGACCTGACTCGTGTTGAGCTGACTCGTGTTGACCTGACTCGTGTTGACCTGACTCGTGTTGAGCTGACTCGTGTTGACCTGACTCATGTCAAGGTCTCAAGGTCTATTCTCCACAACAAGGTCTATTCTCCACAACAAGGTCAACCACCAGGCTACCCGCCGCCCCACACTAGGACTTAGAATGGAGCAATATACTGGAGCATGTGTACTAAGTACAGGGCTAATGTGAATATTCTAACAGGTTTTTTGTTTCTCCCCTATGAACCTAATTCGCTGTCCGTATGTATTGGAATGGGCAGTGTTCTGACAGTGTCCATTCAGTCTAATACACAGACAGGCCTGTTCTGACAGTGTCCATTCATTCAGTAGTAGCCCAGAGCTCCAGAAAATAACAGAAGCTAACAGAAGCTAACGGTCTGTCTGACTGTACTCTTTAATTGTCCGGAAGGGAACAGTCTGTCTGTAATTGTCTAGAAGGGAACAGTCTGTCTGTAATTGTCCAGAAGGGAACAGTCTGTCTGTAATTGTCCAGAAGGGAACAGTCTGTCTGTAAGTGCTTATGGGAGCAGTGAGCCAGAGACTAAGCACTTTTCCCTCCCTCCCTCCCTCCCTCCCTCCCTCCCTCCCTCCCTCCCTCCCTCCCTCCCTCGAAGCTGTAGTCAATGAACAGCATTCTCACATAGGTGTTCCTTTTTTCCTGTTGGGAAAGGGCAGTGTGGAGTGTGATTGAGATTGCGTCATCTGTGGATCTGTTGGTGCGGTATGCGAATTGGAGCTGGTCTAGGGTTTCTGGGATGATGATGTTGATGTGAGCCATGACCAGCCTTTCAAAGCACTTCATGGCTACAGACATGAGTGCAACAGTGCGGTAATAATTTAGACAGGTTACCTTTGCTTCCTTGGGCACAGGGACTATGGTGGTCTGCTTGAAACATTTAGGTATTACAGACTGGGTCAGGGAGAGGTTGAAAATGTCAGTGAAGACACTTGCCAGTTGGTCCGTGCATGCTTTGAATACACGTCCTGGTAATCCGTCTGGCCCCGCGGCTTTGTGAATGTTAACCTGTTTAAAGGTCTTGCTCACATCCGCTACGGAGAGCGTGATCACACAGTCGTCCGGAACAGCTGGTGCTCTCATGCATGCTTCAGTTTTGCTTGCCTCGAAGCGAGCATAAAAGGCATTTAGCTCGACTGGTAGGCTCGTGCCACTGGGCAACTCGGGGCTGGGTTTGATTTGAAGTCGATAATAGTTTGCATGCCCTGCCTTCTCCTCCACCCTCCCTCCCTCCCTCCCTCGAAGGGAGGGAGGGAAGGAAGGAGGGTGGAGGAGAAGGATTAAGGTCTATTCTCCACAACAAGGTCTGTTCTCCACAACAAGGTCCTAGTTGGTAATGTAACTCTTTGTCCCTCCCTCCCTCCCTCTCCTCCTCAATAGTAGTGTACTATGTAGGGAATAGGGTGCCATTTGGTACGCAGACATTAACTCGGACGATCGGTGACCCAGCGACCAGATCTAGTTTCACACAGCAGGTCGAATCTCTCACCCTGGTCACCCTCCTCCTGACTCTCCCCTCCCCCCAACCCCCTCTCTCTCCATTGTGTCTTTCAGCCATCCTCAACCCCAAGCAGCCCAAAGAGAACAAGAGCTTCAACTTTGATTACTCGTACTGGTCACATACCTCGGTAAGTACCTGTACCTCTGACTGACTATCTACTATCTGTGTACTGTATGATACCATACCACCCAGGGAGGAGCACAACACATGCTGCTTTTGATTAGAGACTCTGATTAGTGTGGACAGGCACAACAGTCTAGTTGTGCTTTTAGTCTGGTTCATTTTCAAATCAACCTTGTAGCTTGGTTTGTCCTGGTTGACCTTAAAAAAGAAACTCCAGCACACTGGTATTCTAGAACACTCCACAAATAATTCAATTAATCTTTTCACCAACATGTTGGTGAATTTCAATGGTTATCTGACTCACCATGTTTTTGTCTTTCCACAGCCCAAGGACATCAACTTTGCTGGCCAGCAGCAGGTGTACAAGGACATTGGTGAGGAGATGCTGCTCCATGCCTTCGAGGGATACAACGTCTGTATATTTGCTTATGGCCAGACCGGATCTGGGAAGTCCTACACAATGATGGGCAAGCCAGACTTGAAGGACCAGGAAGGCATCATCCCTCTGGTATACCGGATATACTGTTACCTCCACACCAGGGTTGCAAAATTCCAGTAAAATCCCTGTTTTTCCTGATTGGAAGATTCCAGAATCAGGGTGGAATAAGCAGGAAATCCTTGAATCCTCCAAACAGAATAGCTGGAAATCCAGGCAATTTTCAGAAAGTTAACGGAATTTTGCATCCCTACTCCAAACCAATCGCACACCTAGCTCTCCATACCTCAACATAATGTTACACCAATCCCAACTAGGGTGGTGGAAATGAGTGCAACACATTGGATAATTGTTCATTCAATGTGTCAATGTGTTTGTATCTGTCCCTGTACAGATAAACCATATATAAATTGATAATAAATGTTCACTGCTAACCCTTTACTTTCTTTCTCCCCCTAGATGTGTGAAGACCTCTTCACCAAGTTCAATGACAGTAATAACGACAATAGCAAGTCCTACTCTGTGGAGGTACGTACAGTTATAATACAAGGCCTCTCAGCGTTTTACAGGCTCCTAACCAACTATGCTATTTTGTTTGTTTTTTTCGCATTGTTCGTAACTTATTTTGTACATAATGTTACTGCTACTGTCTCTTATGGCCGAACAGAGATTCTGGACATCAGAACAGCGATTACTCATCTTGAACTGGATGAAGATGTTTTCTTTAATGAGTCCGATGCGAAGAATATACTGCTTTCTCAAGACCAGGCCCAAATCCCCATCATTTGCGTGAAGAAGAGACAGAGCAAAAGGTTGAGGAGTGCGGGTTGCCTTTTAAGAATTTGTCAGCGAGTAGGTAAACCACCACTACCATCCGTACTATTGGCCAACGTAAAATCATTGGAAAATAAACTGGATGATCTACGATTTAAGACTATCCTACCAACAGGACATTAAAAACTGTAATATCTTATGTTTCACCGAGTTGTGGCTGAACGACGACACGGATAATATAGAGCTGGCTGGCTTCTCCGTGCATCGGCAGGACAGAGCAGCTACGTCTGGTAAGACGAGGGGCAGGGATGTGTGTCTATTTGTCAATAACAGCTGATGCGTGATGTCTAATATTAAAGAAGTCTCGAGTTATTGCTTGCCTGAGGTAGAGTAACTCATGATAAGCTGTAGACAACACTATTTACCAAGTGAGTTCTCATCTATATTATTCATAGCAGTCTATTTACCACCACAAAACGATGCTGGCACTAAGACTACACTCAATGAGCTGTATAAGGCCATAAGCAAACAGGAAAATGCTCATCCAGAAGCGACGCTCCTAGTGGCCGGGGACTTTAATAAAGGAAAACTTAAATCCGTTTTACATCATTTCTACTAGCATGTCACATGTGCAACCAGAGGAAGAAAAACTCTAGACCACCTTTACTCCACACACAGACTCTTACAAAGCTCTCCCTCACCCTCCATTTGGAAAATATGTCCATAATTCTATCCTCCTGATTCCTGCTTACATGCAAAAACTAAAGCAGGAAGTACCAGTTACTCTCTCAATACGGAAGTGGTCAGATGAAGCAGATGCTAAACTACAGGACTGTTTTGCTAGCACAAACTGGAATATGTTCCGGGATTCATCCAATGGCATTGAGGAGTACAACACATCAGTCACCGGCTTCATCAATAAGTGCATCGATGTCATTGTTCCCACAGTGACCGTACATACATATCCCAACCAGAAGCCATGGATTACATGCAACATCCACACTGAGCTAACAGCTAGAGCTGCCACTTTCAAGGACACTAATCCGGACGTGTATAAGAAATCCCACTATGCCCTCTGACGAACCATCAAACAGGCAAAGCGTCAGTACAGGACTAAGATTGAATCTTACTACACCGGCTCTGACGCTCGTTGGATAAGGCAGGGCATGCAAACTATTATCGACTTCAAATCAAACCCAGCCCCGAGTTGCCCAGTGGCACGAGCCTACCAGTCAAGCTAAATGCCTTTTATGCTCGCTTCGAGGCAAGCAAAACTGAAGCATGCATGAGAGCACCAGCTGTTCCGGACGACTGTGTGATCACGCTCTCCGTAGCCAATGTGAGCAAGACCTTTAAATAGGTTAACATTCACAAAGCCGCGGGGCCAGACGGATTACCAGGACGTGTATTCAAAGCATGCACGGACCAACTGGCAAGTGTCTTCACTGACATTTTCAACCTCTCCCTGACCCAGTCTGTAATACCTAAATGTTTCAAGCAGACCACCATAGTCCCTGTGCCCAAGGAAGCAAAGGTAACCTGTCTAAATTATTACCACACTGTAGCACTCATGTCTGTAGCCATGAAGTGCTTTGAAAGGCTGGTCATGGCTCACATCAACATCATCATCCCAGAAACCCTAGACCAGCTCCAATTCGCATACCGCACCAACAGATCCACAGATGACGCAATCTCAATCACACTCCACACTGCCCTTTCCCAACAGGAAAAAAGGAACACCTATGTGAGAATGCTGTTCATTGACTACAGCTCAGTGTTCAACACCAAAGTGCCCACGAAGCTCATCAATAAGCTAAGGACCCTGGGACTAAATACCTCCCTCTGAAACTGGATCCTGGACATTCTGACGGGCCGCCCAAAGGTGGTAAGGGTAGGCAACACTGGGGACCCCTCAGGGGTGCGTGCTTAGTCCCCTCCTGTACTCCCTGTTCACCCAAGACTGTCCGGCTAAGCACGACTACAACACCATCATTAAGTTTGATGATGACACAACAGTGGTAGGCATGATCACCGACAACGATGAGACAGCCTATTGGGAGGAAGTCAAAGACCTGGCAGTGTGGTGCCAGGACATCAACCTCTCCCTCAATGTTGGCAAGACAAAGGAGCTGATCGTGTACTACAGGAAATGAAGGGTTGAACAGGCCCCCATTAACATCGACGGGGCTGTAGTGGAGCGGGTCGAGAGTTTCAAGTTCCTTGGAGTCCACATCACCAACGAACTATCATGGTCCAAACACACCAAGACAGTCGTGAAGAGGGCATGACAACACCTTTTCCCCCTCAGGAGACTGAAAAGATTTGGCATGGGTCCCCAGATCCTCAAAAAGTTCTACAGCTTCACCAAGCGGTACCGGGACGCCAAGTCCAAGTTCCAAAAAGGCTCCTTAACAGCTACAACCCCCAAGCCATAAGACTGCTGAACAATGAATCAAAAGGCCACCTGGACTAATTACTTTGTAAATATTTTCTTAACTCCATTTCTTGAACTTTATTGTTGTTTAAGGGCTTGTAAGTAAGCATTTCTGGATGCACTTCTTTTCACTAGGGCTCTTTCTCAATTAATCTTATCTTCATTCCTTAATCCTCTCTCCTTACTTCCTCAAAAACACATTGGAGGGGTAGAACCAAGGTCCCTTCCTTGCATTTTGAGGATAGGAGGAGACGAGGAACTGAAGAAAGACTAGAAAGACCTAGTTGGTAATGTAACTCTTTGCCCCCCCCTCCCTCCTCCCTCCCTCCCTCCCATCCTCCCTCCCTCCTCCCTCCCTCCTCCTCAGGTGAGCTACATGGAGATCTACTGTGAGCGTGTGCGTGACCTCCTGAACCCGAAGAACAAGGGGAACCTGCGTGTGAGGGAACACCCCCTGATGGGGCCGTACGTAGAGGACCTGTCCAAGCTGGCTGTCACCTCCTACAACGACATCCAGGACCTCATGGACTCTGGAAACAAGGCCAGGTGAGGGGACAGATTTATGGATGGGTGGGTGGTTGGGTGGATGAATGGATGGATGGGTAGGTGGGTGGGTATTTGGGTGGGGGAATGGATAAGTGGATGGCTGAATGGGTAGGTGGAAGGATGAGTGAATGGATGGGTGAGTGAAATGGTGGAACAAGCTTCCCCCTAACATCAGGACAGCCGAGTCCCTGCCTATCTTCCCGAAAACATCTGAAAACCTACCTCTTCAAAAAGTATCTTGATTAATCCTCACACTTGTCTTTTCTTACAAGCACTGACTTTGCTGTTAGTTGATTTATTGAGGAAAAGTTTGACTTACTATGATTGTGCTGTGTGGTTGTCTCACATAGGTACCTTATGATGAACGCACTAAGTCAGTCTGGACAAGAGTGTCTGCGAAATGACTGTCAATGTAATACTGTGCTGAGTTCTGAGTTCAACTGCATACGGGGTGATGGGGTTTCTCAGTAGTTCAAATGGGGTCAATGTTATATATTCTGACTCTTTTCCAAAATCCCCATTAGCAATGGCGCTTAGAAGGAAGCAATATGTTGAGCATGCATCTAAATGGATTGACAGTATAGAGAAGGTTTGGGCCACAGGAGGCTGGTGGCTACTTAATTGGGGAGGATGGGCTTGTGGTAATGGCTGGAGCGGAATAAGTGGAATGGTATCAAACATATGGTTTCCATATGTTCGATGCCATTCCATTTGCTCCATTCCAGCCATTATTATGAGCCGTCTGCTTGGGTTTTCTGTCCTAAATGACATCCTCTTCCTTATATAGTGTGTTACCTTCGACCAGAGCCCTACCAGGGCGGGGGTGGGGGGCAATTTGGGACACAAGCCTTGGTGCGACGCAGCTGCTATACGGCGGCACCATGTTGGCCGAGAATAAATAGATGAATTAAGCACACGGTGCTCTGTCCATAAGGGAATTTACTGCCTGACAAGACTTGAACTGGCAGACCAGAAAAGATTTACATGGAGTTAATTAACCAACACATCAGACCCCAGATAGCCACGGAGGTAGCCACGGAGATAGCCACGGAGGTAGCCACGGAGATAGCCATGGAACTAGGACACTCCAACAGACAAACAGGACAAACATTCATTTGAATGATCATAGGTACAAAACAACGATGAATTATTGAAGTTCCAGACTTGTTGGGTGGGTGAGCACTTGTCCATGTTGCAACATATTGGAACCGTGTTAGTCCTGTCGATGATAAATTACTAATTAATTAATCAATGAATTAATTGATTTCTCTATACCTGGCAGTTCCGTAACCTTGAAATCTCCGTTAACTTACTAACATGTACCATCCCGATTTGTAGCTGTACACACCTCAGTGGAGATACAGTTCATGTACCATCCTGATTTGTAGCTGTACACACCATCAGTGGAGATACAGTACATGTACCATCCCGATTTGTAGCTGTACACACCTCAGTGGAGATACAGTTCATGTACCATCCTGATTTGTAGCTGTACACACCTCAGTGGAGATACAGTTCATGTACCATCCCGATTTGTAGCTGTACACACCTCAGTGGAGATACAGTTCATGTACCATCCTGATTTGTAGCTGTACACACCTCAGTGGAGATACAGTACATGTACCATCCCGATTTGTAGCTGTACACACCTCAGTGGAGATACAGTTCATGTACCATCCTGATTTGTAGCTGTACACACCTCAGTGGAGATACAGTTCATGTACCATCCTGATTTGTAGCTGTACACACCTCAGTGGAGATACATCAGTGCTGCTTAGCTCAGTCAGACAGCTCTGTGCTCTGTCTATCCATCCACCCCTCCACTGTGCTCTGTCTATTCATCCACCCCTCCACTGTGCTCTGTCCATTCATCCACCCCTTCACTGTGCTCTGTCTATCCATCCACCCCTCCACTGTGCTCTGTCTATCCATCCACCCCTCCACTGTGCTCTGTCTATTCATCCACCCCTCCACTGTGCTCTGTCCATTCATCCACCCCTTCACTGTGCTCTGTCTATCCATCCACCCCTCCACTGTGCTCTGTCTATCCATCCACCCCTCTGTGGTGTCAGTATCGAACAGTGTTCTTCCACTTTGTTGTTCTGTCAATACAACAGGAGGAAAAATGGTCGTATTGACAAATGACTTCATTCTCTCTACTGCAACACTCGGAGCTGTGTTCTAATGACTCCATTCTCTCTACTGCAACACTCTGGGCTGTGTTCTAATGACTCCATTCTCTCTACTGCAACACTCTGGGCTGTGTTCTATTCTTCCTCAGTTTACTACTCCCTGCTCCTTGGGCAGAGATTTGTCTTCTCTACAAATTAGCACATTGTCTCTTGTCTCATTAGCTCGAAACTAACAATCGCAATTAGACGGTAGCAGAGCCAGCCGTTGACGAACCGGCTTAAACCACCTCAAATTTTATGTAATGCCCCATCAGGCAGCTGAAAATTAATGTTTTGGTTGCTAGAAAGCATTTGGGGAAATTTGTTTTAGTGGATCTGTTCTTTGGCTTATCTTGTTGCAATGAATTCCTGCCCCTCGTATAAAACGATTCACCGTGGAGGTTTCTGTGTTTCATTATTAGGATGGATCATAGACTGATCTCAGATGACTCAGCCGTTGTTATGGGGTTGTTGTTCTTCTTCTGTCTCAATGCGTCTGGTGTTGCATCATACAGGATGTTCTGTGTGGTGTTACATCATACAGGATGTTCTGTGGTGTTGCGTAATACAGGATGTTCTGTGGTGTTGCGTAATACAGGATGTTCTGTGGTGTTACATCATACAGGATGTTCTGTGGTGTTGCATCATACAGGATGTTCTGTGGTGTTGCGTCATACAGGATGTTCTGTGGTGTTGCGTCATACAGGATGTTCTGTGGTGTTGCATCATACAGGATGTTCTGTGGTGTTGCGTCATACAGGATGTTCTGTGGTGTTACATCATACAGGATGTTCTGTGGTGTTGCATCATACAGGATGTTCTGTGGTGTTGCGTCATACAGGATGTTCTGTGGTGTTGCGTCATACAGGATGTTCTGTGGTGTTGCGTCATACAGGCTGTTCTGTGGTGTTGCATCATACAGGATGTTCTGTGGTGTTACGTCATACAGGATGTTCTGTGCTGTTGCGTCATACAGGATGTTCTGTGTGGTGTTACGTCATACAGGATGTTCTGTGGTGTTACATCATACAGGATGTTCTGTGGTGTTACATCATACAGGATGTTCTGTACCTGTTGTTGAAGTGACACAGGGTCAGGGTCATTGTCATGGGTCATGTTCAGTGGGGCACAAAGGACAAATTACCATTTCTTATTGGACAAGTCCAGGAAAGGTAAATCCTGTTTCTGTCAGTTTTCTTCAATTTGGTGCCAAGTGAACATGACCCAACATTCTCTTCTTCTCTGCAGGACGGTGGCGGCCACCAACATGAACGAGACGAGCAGTCGCTCCCACGCTGTGTTCAACATCATCTTCACTCAGAAACGACACGATGCGGAGACTGATAACACCTCTGAGAAGGTAGGGGGGGGGGGCGCTATTTCGACCAGAAAGATCTCACTTCATATTATACAGTACACTGTAGTACAGTGAAGTGCAACCAGGTTTGAATCTCCTTGCTTCCTCTCTCCTCACATTCCTCTTAAAGTCCATGTAGCAGATTTTGGACCGTAACAGATATGTATGTAGTTGTTGCTTTATAAATAAGCAATAAAGCCCGAGGGGAAGTGGTATATGGCCAATATACCACGGCTAAGGGCTGTTCTTATGCACGATGCAACACGGAGTACCTGGATACAGCCCTTAGCTGTGGTATATTGGCCATATACCACAAACCCCCGAGGTGGCTTATTGCTATTATAAACTGGTTACCAACGTCATTAGACCAGTAAAAATACATGTTTTGTCATACCGGTGGTATACGGTCTGATATACAGTACCATTCAGGGCTCGATCCACCCAGTTTATAATAACTAATATACGTGGGTTTTATGACTCACACGTTGGGCGAACATATTGGCTGTAGTAGCCTACTGTACATGGTTTACATGGCTGTGAGGATTTTTCTACAATATGACAACAACATATAGAATGTTTATAGAATAAACATTGAATTTAATCTATTACCTGTGGAAATACGTATTTGAGTGAACATTAGCTAGAATGTTTCGGTTTTAGTTTGAGGCTATCAGTCCAGTTGGCTAGGTTTAGGATATTTGTAGCCCCACTGTAGCTCAGTTGGTAGAGCATGGCGCTTGCAACACCAGGGTTGTGGGTTCGATTCCCACTATGGGCCAGTATTTAAAATGTAATAAAATGTATGCACTCTACTGTAAGTCGCTCTGGATAAGAGCGTCTGCTAAATGACTAAAATGTCATATTTACTAGTCCATACCAGTGACAAACTTAGCTACGGTACCAGTCAAAGGTTTTGACACACCTACTCATTCAAGGGTTTTTCATTATTTTTACTATTTTCTACATTGTAGAATAATAGTGAAGACATCAAAACTATGAAATAACACATATGGAATCATCATGTAGTAACTGGAAAAAGTGTTAAACAGATCAAAATATATTTTATATTTGAGATTCTTCAATGTTGCCACCCTTTGCCTTGATGACAACTTTGCACACTCTTGGCATTCTCTCAACCAGCTTCACCTGGAATTATTTTCCAACAGTCTTGAAAGAGTTCCCACATATGCTGAGCACTTGTTGGCTGCTTTTCCTTCACTCTGCAGTCCAACTCATCCCAAACCATCTCAATTGGTTTCATCCTGATGCAGCAATCCATCACTCTCCTTCTTGGTCAAAATACCACTTACACAGCCTGGAGGTGTGTTAGGTCATTGCCCTCCCGTAGCCACAGAACGGCCGATTTACCCAAACGCGCAACCCCACACAAACACCTTGAAAACTTGCTCTATACAGAAACAGTGACCTCCGTCATGGCTAAAACAATTATTTCCCATAAGCTTGTACTCTCTATAGTGTGACAGCATCAGCATTTAGCTACCAACAGCTGGCAGACGTTTACATTTGGTTAGTATTATATCAGTGTTATTTAGATGGAAGACGTGAGATAAATGCTCTATAGCTAGATAACGTTAGCAGGAAGGTAGAAAGCTAGTTCATTCACTTACTCCGTTTCACTTCCATTCTCACGGTCTCTGCTGGTGCTGCTGGCTGTTTGAGATACTTTTACAAGCCACATTGATGGTAGGGACAGCAGCCACTCTGGGAAGACAACTTCTTGCTGAAGCTCTCTTTCCATTGTTGATAACCGTGGACGTTCTCAGGGATGGAATGATTGACGAGTAGACACCTTATTCTCACGAACGTATCCCACTTTTTACTACGTTTAAAAAAATATATATACATTCATCGTGTGACGGCGACCTTAGGGGTCTTGTAGGATTTTTTTCACCCGAAAGTTAGAGTTGATTTGGAGAAAATAACAAACCCAACTTAGAATAATATTATAATAATTGATTTAGATCAAGTGCTTTAAGTTACTATTATATGGGTTTCTGGCATTGAGGGAAAATAAGGTGCGACGCTGCCTTTAAAACATTAGAGGGATGTGAGGAGAGAGGACGAGAGAAACAGAGAAACAGTATTCTGAGATTCATCCAAAGCTCTCTGTAAAAACTGCTTGAACTCTGTGATTTCAAGGACATAAAAAAAAATGAATTCATTGCTGTTTTTTTTAAATCAGTGCTTGCGTCCGTAGCTCCATCATTTTCAGATTGGTTTAAATTGCACCATCCTC